>NW_008709715.1:1483320-1501267 GCF_000327385.1 Lottia gigantea | reverse complement strand
GGAACTTTCAAATGATGACAAAGAAATCAATTAAAACCAATTTGTATAATTCTTGTCCAACATAGGTCTCCCAACACTGTAATATATACAAAGAATGTGGTGATAATTTAGACACATCGCAAGAGCAGCGAGTGATTTCCAAGGAATGTTGCCTAGAATTGGTGTCTTAGCTATCAAAACCTAAAAAAATTTGTCGATGTTCTCTGATGAAACAGTCATTTTTTTTAGGGGTCGGAATGTATCTACCCGAACAAAAAAAATCCATATTCTTGTCTAAGGCCAGGCAATGTCTAACGTTTGCCTGAAAAAAAAATACATTGTGCTCCCGGACTCACATGTCCATCTTTTATGGCGATTCTATATTTTTGTTCTTACCGTTATAGATGGACAGGGAGCTGTTATGGATCCACAACTATCTTTAGTTGTACAGCTGATAACTCCAGTGTAAATAGACGCTATCAATATAGCTACTGAGGCAAGTTTCAGAAATACTGTCCTATAAAGAAGATATAAAACTTTATGACAGTAGTGGGGCCTACATTACATAAATTTATCAAGCACTATGCTTGAAATTGCCACTGATATTGTACTTTCTATATGCTGTGCTCCACTTATGAGATACCGTAAAATAATTCCTGGCTTCAACAGTAATAGTGTCAATAGTAGAAAATACATACCTTACTAATGATAATTTGATGACAAAGTCTTGTGTATATCTCTCAGCCATAATTACGATTTCAAATACCAGTGGTAACACAGCATTTAACACTGTTATTGTTATAGATGGTAGAAATTCTACCAGAAATAGCAGGATTTTGTTGGTACCAGATTCTACTGTATTCTACAATACACGAATATTTTAAATTGGCCTATTCATTTACATCTATAATTGCTTCACTGGAATGGTTATGATCATCTTAATCATCAACTTAATCATCATCATATCATCATCACCATCTCATCATATCATCATCACCATCAGCAGGAGCAGCAGCAAAGATCTCGTCTGGATGCGATCCTTTCTATAAAATGACTACATCTACATAAAAATGGTTTTAATAGCTTACTGAAACTTATTGAGCGACCATGTCTGAGAGACGTATTGTAATTTTGAGAACTAAGACCTATTTAATGTGGACAAAACTGTACTTACCACTGTGGTCCAAGAACTGGAGAATTCACTTGCTTTAAAAATAGCATACCCTGCTCCGCCTAAACACGCTATGACAAATAGATTCACAATAATTCGAACAAGATATAGCATACAGCGATAGGGACATTGTTCCATTTTCTCATCTCTGTTTTTCAGGAAACGTTGATCTTGCATTTCACTCTGAAAGTAGATTTTATACTTAGTTTGAAAACTTTGCAAAATTAATATTTTTTGTTGCATACGTAAGAGTTACCTCAAATTGTCAAGGGGTTTGCACGTGTGCACCACCTATGCAACGCTGTCCAGACTTGACATCAGCAATATGCTATGCTATGATATCCTTTGAAATTTGAAAAAAAAGCTCTCAAATCATTGAACCTACTGCTAAAGTGTAACGAAGTTTGCGTTTCTTAGTCTCACACACTCTTTCATATTTCAAGGAATAATCCCAACTACAATATACCATTGCTGTATATAACGTATCTTGTTCATCGGCTAAAGCATTTTTTCTGAAAGCTTTTACAGAACTGAAATCAGAAAAACAATTTTACGAGTTTAACTTATTGATGCATGTACTTAGTATGTGTGAAGAAAGGAAACAACGGGAACGTGGGCACTAAAAACCAGAGAGTTCTATATGTATATGTAGCAAACTCGATCCAGAAGACTACCTTACCATAACCCTTACTGTACGTTCATTTGAGCTGGTTTTATTAACCAGAGGGTGGGTTCGAGTTATACTAATTAGTATTGAACCAATAGTGTTATTGTGATATATATACTTACTATCTAGCCATGAGGAATACTGATAATAACAAACATATAATAATAACAAATAAATAAGCCAGTGGGAAGTTATAAATATATGAGCCATCTGTCATATATTTTCCTGGATAATACCCAAAAAATACGGGTGTCTTCTCCATCCAGCCCTAAAACATAAAAAAAGAAACTCATCGAAATTAAATTCAAAGTGTTTACATTGTTCAGTAGGAAAAAAGCAACCCTCGCACAATATACCAGTCATTGGCAAGCTGTTTATAAGGAAATCAAGCATTGTCATAATCTGCTTTATTGATGAAAAGTAATAAGGAAGAACCTCAATTTGTATAGCACATCTCTGTCAAAATTTTTGCTTATTTCATAGGACGTATGCCAGATACTACCCGTTGTCATTACCAAATATGGCGTAAAAGTCCATTTCAACTTACACTGCCAAGAAAAAAGTCAAGAAAAAGTTGTAAACCATCATCTGATACTTTAACAGTATAATTAGCTGTACATTGTTCAATAAACGTCTCTTCTACACCAAGATAATATGATTGTTGATCAAACAATAAGATTGGTAGATTTAAAAATCCAAAACTGATCACAAATAAAGCCAGATTCATACCAAATAACCATCGTAATAATATAAAGAAGGAAATGACACCAGTGCCTTGATGACCTGTTAATAGAGCAATAAAATCTGAAGTCATTTCCCTTCAACAGGCACTTCAAACTATTTTACTCAATCTTTGAAACGAGTTGGGAATCAAATTTCAAAGTTTAAAAAGCCTTAGCTAATTGCTCTGTATCCTATCTTAATTACCCATAAAAATAATCAGAAATTTCTTGGTGAGAGTTGATGATTGTTATTGTTAATTAATCAATTGGAAAAAGCAGTTGCAAATTTTTTTTTTTAAATCTGAACCTATCGTATGGTATAAAAGGTGACAAAGCATTTTGTTTCTCTAAATTTTTCTTTGATTTTTTATTTTTAATTATTAACCTAGAATTCGTCAATATTTCGAAATGACTTTTAGTCATAATCCTAATAAAGAATTTTGACTTCACCAAATCACAAATTCTTTACAAATTATTTTGTTTACTTCACCATGATACCCACTATTACTCAGACGTATATGGCATGTATATATTTAATTATATATTCTATATTGAAGGACGCTCTTAATAGCATATTGTCAATGATAATAAATAACACACCTTCAATAGACCTGATAGAGCTTCCCCAAAACTCAACCTTTTCTCTTAAGTTCTTCAGTGATGAACAACATGGCAGACTTCCAGACCATTTCTAAAAGAAATATTGAGATTTATTTTTCAACTTGTTGATTAATATTAATACTGTCTCAATTCTAAATAATTCTGTTAAAATGACGAAATTACAAACCCATCATAACTCCAATCAATGTGTATAACCTATAATATTGTTTTTTTTTTTAATTCATAAATATTTTAAAATTCTTAATCAAACCTGCAATAAACATGGTTAATACAAATCGAATTCTGAATAAAAATGTTAACAAAAGAGCGGAAATGTTATATTCATGTTGCATGTTAATAATCATATATTCCTGAAATTGCGAGAATTGATCTGAAATTACTCATGGGAATTGGAACCTATTATGCTGAGCATGTATTCTAGGTCACAACTTGAAACACGCAAGAAGCATAATAAATTAATTATAAAAATGCGTCTTCAAGTTATAATGCAAACAAATGCGTTTGTCGACATATTACTAAATCTATCGCTTTTAAATTTAATTTTGCTTTCAAATCATCATGTCTGTGATATTTAATCACAATTTCAGTATACTAATTTAATCAAGTTTATTTGTATGCTTTGAATATAAGATAGTAAGACACATTTATAATTTTTAGTTTTATGATTTAACCTTGTAACAAAACCATTGATCAATTCATCTTAAACATATGATATAAAATTTGATCAAATTTATCTTAATTGTAGCAAAACCATTGAACAAGTTATTTTAAACTTAACTGCAACAAAACCACAGATCAATTTACATATGATAAAACATTTGACCTAATTTCGATCAAATTATTTCAAATATCTCATACAACGTTTCTTATATAATTCAACATTTTATATAATGTATGTTGATAATTATGATAAATCAGTTGAATTAAATCTATCTTGAAAAAAATGAATTAACAAATTATCAAATTATTCTAAATATATGTTTGAATATTTCATTTAAAGGAACAGTTGCGCCATTTTGGGGGATTGATTTGATTATTGAAAATATGTAAATAGTTTTGAGAAGTACTAGATATGTACGACAATCGCATAATTCCTTTAAAAATATCTCGTACTAGGAATTTTACCCACAATTCGATATATGTTTTCATCACAAAGTATCTCAACACTTAAACGTAATTCTGGACACACATGTATTTGAATTAGGCACAAATTTCGACGGTGAGCTGTGAACACTAAGGCCTACTGATTGGCAGGATAAAAAATCCCATTTCTGAGACTAAAGTATGATTAGTCAAAAAGAATGGTGCACCCATCACTTTAATTTATCATCATGCGGACAAAAATGGCCCTTGCGGATCCGTCATGCGTCAAATATGATTCCATATGTGCGTTAAACGTATGCGTTATTTTTCTTTCGACGCACGGTCTTCTAGACAGATGGATGCCTTGGTGCATAAAAAAGACAGGGAATCTCCACAAAATATATCACATTTGGGAGATCTCCGCGCGTAAAGGCATCCGGGTATGTCAAAAATCGCTACACCCGGCCATTTTTTTTTGACGCATGACGGAGACCATTTGACGGATACTGCTTCTGCATATATATGGAATCATACCCTCTTAAACCAACCATTTCGATCATGACGGATGACGCATGACGGATCCGCATGACGCGTATATGGAATCTTAGCTTTGCGTGTTAAATAATTTAAAAATTCTTCATTATAACTCTTAAGCACGTAAACATTATATAGGGGACGGAAATAAAAACTAAATTTACAAGTCGTTCATGATAAAATAAATAATTTTAATGCATGTTCGTTCATGCATGTTAAAACACATTTCTCCCAAACCCTATTTCTTGTAATAGTTTCAAAGCAATTGTTGGAAATGTTACTTACAGAATTTTTTTTCTTTAATCGCAGTTGTAGTTTTTCTTCTTGGCTAATCTCACTGAAAATAAGATAACATTACAGATAATCAGAAAGTTATATGCATGCAGTTCCCTATATCAGCCGGAACAAATGCTTTTCCCATAATAATATAAGTTCTTGGGATTTCTAGCAATGCATAAATATGAGGGACCCTAAAACTTTCTATTTGCACGATTAAGATTTAATGTCCAAAGTTTGTTCCAAATTATGACGTCATTATCGCAAATATCATTTGATACCCAAACTTTGACACTATCTCAACCCTTTAATCTAACGAGATTTGAATACATCTGTATATACAGGTACACTCAAGTGTAACTCGGTGATGCTGATGTTTACTAATTCAAAAACTTAGCATTCAGCAACAAAAAGGTTAACCTACCGAAGTCTTTGTGATAGTGATGGTGTTTTCACGAAATGATCCAACTGTATATTATGTTTACTCTGTGCTTTATATTGTCTTCTGTGAAGACGTTTATTACTGATGATAGATTTTCTTCCATCATAACCATTTGGTGTTGGTGAAAATCCCGGGCTTGATGTATATACCCCTCCACCATTCGCATTATCCAAGTCTAGAGACTCCACATCGTAATGTCCTACTCGATTCATGATGTGTAAAGTCAACTTATCAGTAGATAATCCAGTCATGTAAACACACACAGACCGTTAACTTCCTTTTTCCAAACGTTTAAAGAAACGAGATAAAGAATAAGAGACGACCTTACTAGCTAGTGAGTTGTTATGTATTTGGTATTTTATCTTGGATTAATAACTTATAAAAAGACTTTTCTTTGAATAGATTTTACATTGACATGGTAATTTCTATATAGATATACCCCACAATCTTACAATCTGTTATTGAAATAAACGAATAAAGCAATAGAAGGGGTCTATTTGATCAAGGAACTCATCATTTTATGTGCGTCAACAAACTTATTTTATTCCTTTAATATCCCAATCTTAGTTAAAGAGACTCAATTGGTTTCCACTTAAGATTAATAAATTTGTCTACTTTAATTTGAATAATCATAAACATTGCTTAGTAACTAGCAGTCGGTCAAACATTTTACAATAACACAGACGGTCAAACTTTTACAGTAACACAGCCGGTAAAACTATAGCAGTAACAAACAACTGGTTACACCTTTACAGTAACACAGCCGGTAAGACGATGTGTAGCAGTAACTAACAGTATGTTAATCTTTTAAGTAACACAGACGGTAAAACTTTTACAGTAACACAGACGGTAAAACTTTTACAGTAACACAGCCGGTAAAACTTTTTCAGTAACACAGCCGGTAAAACTAAAGCAGCAACTAACACTTGTAAAACTTTTACAGTAACACAACCGGTAAAACTTTTATAGTAACACAACCGGTAAAACTTTTACAGTAACACAGCTGGTAAAACCTTTACAGTAACACAGCTGGTAAAACCTTTACAGTAGCAAACAGTCGGTTAAACATCTTTCAGTAACACAACCGGTAAAACTTTTGCAGTAACTAACAGTCGGTAAAACTTTTGCAGTAACTAACAGTTGGTTGATCTTTTACAATAACACATCTAGTTAAACATTTGACAGTCAGTAACAGTTGGTTAAATGTGTTACAGTAACACACCAGTTTTGTCGTATACAGTAACACAGTCGGTTAACATTTTAAAGTACCTAACGACCAGTTTTTTCACATCTCATCGGAACTACAGCTAGTTTTTAAACATTAGTTACTAACTTTACTGCAACTAATGGTTTAAGTTTAACAAAGATCAGCAGCCGGTTCCACTTTTACGGTTACGTCCGTCACCTTTGTACTTAAACATCTGACAGTAACCTAACAGTCGCTTAAACATTTTACACCAACAAACAGCCGCGTAAAACTTTTACAATTTTAAAGTAACACATCCGGTTAAACGTTTACAGTAACATCGGTCGGTGTTTCAATACTTACTAGTATGTGAATGCATAACACATCGCAGACCACAGCGCTGTTGGGAAAAAGGTTTGTAAAAAGGTTTTCAAAATTTGTAATGTGTATCGGAGACACTGATAGCATCAATTTGCACCATATCAATTTTCCCTGATACACATACAACAATTAAAGAAACTTCTTTACAATCCCTTTCAAATATTATGTTATTCCTTTTTTGCTGTGAATAAAAATGACGATTATCAAATCTCTTCTGGTGAAAAATATGTTTTCATGATAGAATATAATCGGCTTTACAATCCAAACTGAACATTATCTCACTCGATTTGAATAAAAGGTTAAATCAACACAATATTATTAATTCATTTATCAGGAACAAACTATTGGTTAGAATCAATCAGCTCTTTTCATCAAGTTCACCACGTTCATTAAAGGAAATACGTGTATATTCCATCTTCACAATGATCAAGGTATTACGAACTTTGTCTTATACCTTGACTACAATAGCCACTTTTTGAATCACGGAGGTTTGTAAATGTAGTGATTTGATTGGTTTGTAAGTTAGTGAATACAGCCAATCAGAGCCCTGGAACATCTGTTAATAATAAGCTATAAAGATTAAAGTCTTCTCTGTCGAAGGCTGTGGTTGGCTGTATTGGCCTACAATCCAATTAAATCGCTGCATTCTGTGATGCAAGAATAGTGGCCAAGGTATAAAACGAAGTCTGTAATATCTTGACCATTGTGTGTCTATACGTGAAATTAATTTTAATCACTTGCCTCTGTAAAAGGATCAGGTGGGCCAAGTAGTTGTTGTACTAAGTCTATTAAGAAATAAATAATATATAAGCTAGTCAACCGAATCACCAACAAGCATATTACAATCAATAATGGATTCTGTTGTTTCGATAAGTGTATAAATACATGTTGTTTCAAACAGCAATCACGAGAACAACATTCCCTCTAATACTCAGAGACGTTAATATATGGGTAGGATGGAGTGACTAGTGAACACACACTCACTCTTTCAAATTTCTATTCGTAGAGCTGCTGTTAGCCCCTTAGAATTATGTGACCTCATACTCGAACCCACCCTTACCCACCGAATGATTCACAGAAACGCCGCTGCTTTAACTTTGCCCACTATACGCAAACAATAGACCTATATCCAGAGGACATTGTACTTCTTAAAGGGAAGCATGATATTGCATAATAGCGCGATTACAACATTTATATTTCATAAAAGGCATAAGTTTTTATTAAACTATACAGGACCTCATACTCGAACCCACCCTCACCCACCGAATGATTCTCAGAAACGCCGCTGCTTTAACTTTGCCCACTATACGCAAACAATAGACCTATATCCAGAGGACATCGTACTTCTTAAAGGGAAGCATGATATTGCACAATAGCACGATTACAACATTTATATTTCATAAAAGGTATAAGTTTTTTTTAAACTATACAGGACCTCATACTCGAACCCAACCTCAACCACCGAATGATTCTCAGAAACGCCGCTGCTTTAACTTTGCCCACTATACGCAAACAATAGACCTATATCCAGAGGACATTGTACTTCTTAAAGGGAAGCATGATATTGCACAATAGCACGATTAGAACATTTATATTTCATAAAAGGTATAAGTTTTTTAAACTCTACAGGATATGACTTGTTTGTTCTTTGAAAAATAATGCCATGTTCAATAGACACATTATGTAGGCCCCACCTTTAAGTCTTAAAATAATTTGTACTGCATAAATAGACAACAATGCATCTTGAAATTAGATCAAGGTCAATATGTAATGTAATGCAAGTTCCTTTAGCAATGGTACGATATATCAGTAGAATATAGATACAGTACCGGTACAAAAGGAACATGAGTGTTATGCAAAATGTTATAAATACAATAATTAATATCAAAGAGTGTGTTTGTGATTGGTTTCCAAAAAGTTCGAAAAATTGTCACCATTCCTGGCGTTGTGATGATAAACTAAGCTAAGTTGTCCTTTAGTGCAATATTGTTAAAATATATTATATGTTATAAGTAATACAGTAATTCAATTATTAATCTGTTAAGTAAATAAACGTGTATGGTCATGTTGTCACTGGTCAGAATTAAAATCTATTGTGGTCAAACTATAGTTCATATCGACCTAGGATAAATGTTTTTGTTCCTTTTAATGATTTTATAAGTTGACCTTTCTATTAGTTTTGGATGGTTGGATGTAGGCGTGTTGGTTTAAGTTGGCAATTATACCGGCTTTAGCATGTTCTGGATTGTTTGCTTCATTTATGAAATAATGCACTAATCGTGAAAAAAGTCAAGGTCAACAAAATATTTTTTTTGACAAAATGTGAAGACAGCCCATAGTTTGCATCTATGATCTTCTATTTGTACCATTTTATAATTTCCAAAATAACTTTAAGTTTCGCGTCGCTTCAAAAACAAAGAAGGATGTACTAAGCTTTACATAAATATATATATTATTCAAATATAAATTATCACAGATAAACAAATATATTATAAACTGAAAAATAAATATATAAAGGTTATCAAAACTTTTAAAAACAAGAAGTTAATCAATTTGATTTATTATTTCACTTTACAGTAGATAGTTAAATAACCAAAATATCACAAATTATGGACGGAAAGATCTTTGAAAATTAATATTTTTTCAATTTATTTGGATTCAAATGAAAATTTACAAAATAATGTCATTTTCATAGTTCATGTTTACAACTTTCATTTTCATTGTTTATCATTTACAAATCAACGTCATTTTCATTGTTTATCCTTTACAAATCAACGTCATTTTCATTGTTTATCATTTACAAATCAACGTCATTTTCATTGTTTATCCTTTACAAATCATTGTCATTATCATTGTTTATCATTTACAAATCAACGTCATTTTCATTGTTTATCATTTACAAATCAACGTCATTTTCATTGTTTATCCTTTACAAATCAACGTCATTTTCATTGTTTATCATTTACAAATCAACGTCATTTTCATTGTTTATACTTTACAAATCAACGTCATTTTCATTGTTTATACTTTACAAATCAACGTCATTTTCATGGATTGATGGATATTATTTCATGTTACACTAAAACACATATAAGATCGTCATGGATGAATCCGAACCATTTTCAGAAATGATTACAAATCGATCAAATATGATCATCATTCTCTTGGACTGTTTAAAAATCAAAATCGTCGTCATTATTAACAGTATTAGGGGGTGACCCATATTGAATCTTTTCAATTGTGTTACTTCTACTTTTAGCATTGAGGTACGGTTTGGATTCTGTATCTCCTTGTACTATCGGCGAATCTGTTCTAGGTAATGACGGCGATTTTGGTGTTTGTGACATCGATCTCCTTCTGTGCATCACAGGAACTTCCCCTGTAGCATCTTGTAGCTTATTTAATAAGAACTGACGATCTTTTCCTTCCTGCAACACAAGGTATCATTTTAAATGAACATCGTAATTAGAAGAAAAAAAAAACAAAAAGCACAATTACAGACAGGCCCGTAGCCAGACTTGACTTTTCAGGTAAGTAATATATCTGGAGGGAGTATAGTTAAAGTAATGAAATTGCTCGGTTGGAAGAATTTTTTTTTCCCTTACCCCTATAGCTACAGGCTTGATTACAGAAAGTGTGGTTTAAAATTAAATGCTATGTCATGTAGTTTAACATACTACTTTTCTGCTCCTGGAAGGAAGACAGACCATCCACTGAATGACTCACAGAAGTGTAATGCAACGTTTCGATTTAAAGACTTCCTGGTAAGATATAAGGATATGGCTTTAACAAAACGTGACAATAATAAAATTTTACCCTACCAATACTATTTCTTCTCGTAATAAATTACTCATATCTTTATGTGCTGACGACATAGACGAACAATAATAGATTAAAACCCTGAAAGTAAGTCATATTATCAATAACAATTTTAAGGCATTGCTTGTGTAGTGGTTCACAAAGGGATTTTAAAAAGTTTTTCTAGACTTTCTGTGCGTCTTGCAATTCTATTGAAACTAAGCGTTTTTCGTCGTAGCTATTGCAAGGGCCCTTATGTTATAGTGTTAGCGATATCGATGTCATTTACAGTAAATCATTTCTATAATTACATGAACCACAAAACAGCTGACGGGAAATAGTAGATGTCAATAGAAGCAATAAATGACCCTTGTGAATAAAAAGATAAAAAGAAACGGCTAGAAAACAACACATCTTAACAATCTGATCTAAATATATAAATTTGTGTATGTATAGTTTAGGATTATCAGAGGAGACAAGCAATCGGAAATGTAGAAAGATTAATTTAAATGGCCAATAATCAATAGAATGTATAGATCTAATATAGTATTTATACCTATAGAGTATGTAATAGATAGCGTAAACACGGGTTGACTAGTACACAATCCATACTGTTGATGTTTATCGGTGATAAATATATAATAAGATATCAGGTTATAACCTTCAGATATTAAAGGGAAAGTACAATCTCTTTTGAACACATGATTTATACTCAAATACTATGCTTTGATGTGCTAATGTTTCCTAGTTCATTTAAAAAAATGTCAGGCGCATTGACGTGTAACCCCCTCACCCCCAGAGAAGCTTGGAGTACCTCTTTGATACTAGCTCGTTTTACAATACGAAAGGGATGCCTAGTTGACCCACACATACGTGTGTGACATCCGGCACAGTGTGGAGCTCAAATCCAATTAAGTCTTTGGGCTCAGATGGAAGAGCTGGAAGCTAATAGTTAGCTGTAGTCTAGTATAATAACCATACTTACAGTAATATTATAATAGTTGATGCTGTAACTGCAGGTGATGTTATGATATTATAGAAATTCTGAAACCCAACTGGTCCATTAAAAACAGGCACTGTTATAGCATTGTACATGAAGTTATATTGTCGAAAAGGACCGCAACTTTTGGATGGTGCTAATCTGGAAGAATAACGTTTTAACTTCATGACGATGTAAATGGATCATTTTGTTCGTTTCTGCTTTACAACTTTGTAGTTTTTGAAGGAACATTGCAAGCGATTCGGTCAGTAATACAACGAAAGTAAACATCCGATGAAACAACAAGAAATATTTTTTTAATACATTACTTACGTGGCCATTGTGTATCCAATAGGAAAACAACATATAAAGAAGGCTAATATTAAAACTACCATGAAGAAACTATTTGATCGAGATGTTTTGTAAGGTTTCTCTGGTGGCTCACAAGCAAATAAGGCTGAAAGCTGAAAAATACAACATGACCATCTTAGAAAGCAGCAAATAACAACGATAAAGGATCACAAACAAGACACTTCATTGCACCTCTTTACGATTGACCAAAAAACCTTTTAATAATTTGAAGAGGTAGCTTATGGCGTAATAGAAGGCTCCAGGAACAAGGATAACCTCTATATCCTGTTATAGTCATGTTTGTAGATTATGACCTTTGTATTTCAAAAATATTTATTACAATTTCCATAGATATTAATGTTCCTGTTGGAACCATTATTCATCTTATATTTTCAGATTCTGAAGAATATGGATTTTCATTTCATATATTGAAATTATATTTTATTATTCAAACTAACTGCACAAACAATATCCTCTCACTAGAGATTAAGCCTGCATACCCGTTCCTGTGCTTTGTTACAACCTAAAATCCCGAACATAGGCCTACTAATACATTATGGCTTTTTTCAAAGTTACCTTTTTGGCATAAAAGACAATTAAAAGTTTGAGAACTGCTATGGCTGGAAGAATCGGTGCAAAAAACATTCCCATCCTACAAAGAAAGACGAATAAAAAATATACGAAAAACTATGAATAATTTAATTATGGCAATTATTTTGTAACAGTACTACACAAATTTCGTGAGGTCAACATCCAAAAAGCATGCTTATATAAAAGACAATCAAAATTAAACAATGTGCGACTTGTAATCGGCAATATACAGTAAAATTACTACATACCAATACAGAATCTGGGCGTATACCAGATCTAATACATTTTTAGGTATATCAAACTGAGCAGCTCCTATTTTTTCTGTTAAACCACATTTGCATTTATTTACAATAATTCTGTAAAGCAACAAAGTAAGGAACATATAACTTCAATTGCGTAATTTGTATATGGAGTATAATAATATTTTATAATGTGATTTATATTATATGGGAAATAACTCACACATTTATAACAGTTTTTTTTATATTAAGTGATCGAATAAAACCATATACATATAAGAACTCGACAGAAAGCAACAAGGTAACACTAACCTTCTCGGAATCTCAACAAACAGAACAGTTCCAACACCGACGAGAAAATCTGTAATGACCAATTTGTATAACTGTTGTCCAACGTAGGTTTCCCAACACTAGAAAATATAAACAAATACAAACTATTGATGAATATATATGATTATTCAGCATCACGTGAAATGGAACTTATCTTGGAAAACAATGATAATCAGAAAAAATCAAACCCATCATACATTTAACATTAACGTTGTATTAAAACATTAACAGTAGCGACAACCCATCAACGACGACAGTATTTATATTCTCTACAGGATAACAGATAACTTTAGATAATGCCAATTAATTGTTTGAACAAGCTTACCTGAATCTCTGTACATGGTGAAACTCCTTTACCACAGCTATTTTTAGTAGTACAAGTTATTTCAGCATATAGTGTACCAACTAATACGGTCAGGGACGCCAGTTTCAAAAATACTGTTCTGAAATGCAAAACGTAGAATGAAGAATGCAATGATAACTGCATAGGGCATTTGGCTTTCCGGTAAGTAGAAATCAGAAAGGAACCTTGCTTAATATAAAATACATGAGATGGAATATGGGGAATATGCTACCCTAACGTTGAATGACTATATTGTGAGGTTTCCAGTAGGCCTTCGTTAAAAATTTCCTCGATCAGCTTCTATTGTAGAATCATCGTAAAGACCAAAATGATGCTACTGGCGTGGAATATTGGACAATTTCAACTTGAAAAGACATTATAGCTCTCAATCTTTGATCTTAGCAACAACACCACGTCATTACCATATTTAGTTTTGTTTTATATATATTTATATATATATATATTTTGCTGAAATATTCCGACTTACCTGATGAGAGTTATCTTCACGACGAAATCTTGTGTGTATTTTTCAAATTTAACCACTATTTTAAATATAATTGGTAACAGGGCATTTAATACAGTAATGGTAATTGATGGTAGATATTGAACTAATAATAGTATAACATTATTGGTATTGCTTCCTTCATTCTGTAAATAAATAACAGGTTTATTACCTATTTATTATCTGAGATTTTTGGGTAGAAAAAGCTTGAAAAGTGTGAAACGTGTTTGCTTAATGTATTCTAAGAGCGATATTTTGTTTGTTCGTATGAATAAAAACTACAAGTACAATCAAATGACCAAATCAGAAAGAGTTCCGAGACCTGTGACGCTTTCTGAACCCTTAGAAAAACGGTTGCAATTACAAATGTCTATAATTAAAGAGACGGTGACTATATACTTCAGATCCTGTTTTGGGATATTTGTTGTTCACGAAGAAGAGTTTGTGAAATGGTTTGAATCTTAACTTACGTCCTCTATATATGATGAAGAGAATAAAGTTATAAAATAGATCAGGTATCCTCCACCACATAAACATCCCAATACGAATACATTGAGAATAGATCTGACGGTATATAAACTACACTTAGCATCACAGCTAACCATATTCTGTAATCTATCCCTTTCAAACCGCTGTTCTGCCATTTCAGCCTACAACAAAATAATGACTCTTTATTAATGATTATCAGTTATTAGTACAAAAAGTAATCTTAATCCATCTCATGATGCTGTTCCAGTTGTTCATTTTATGCTACTTTCTCATATAGTGTATCTGAGACCATGGACTCATCTCAACAAAACATTTTGCTGAAGTAGCGGCGATAATTAGCACACCCCCTGAGCTTCCAGCAACTAGTGGCAGTGACAACCTTCCGAGCTAGAGTACAGATAACGTAAATTTTTTAGATATGAAGTGGGGGTACAATTGGGGATACAAACCATTTTTCTAAGAGGCAAATACCCCCTATACTTCCACCGGCAGCAACAGTTGCAAAACTGTAACTTCTGTTGACTAACAGATTTGTACGGAGCCCCTAAGGCGCAATTGTAAACATATTTATCTATTATTTCGTTTAAACGAAATAATTATTCTGTTTAAACGAAATAACATCATTTATTTCGTTTAAACGAAATACCCTATGTTTATTTCGTTTAAACGAAATAATTAATTCGTTTAAACGAAATAATTAATTCGTTTAAACGAAATAATTATTTCGTTTAAACGAAATAAAAAGATGAGTTAATTATTCGTTTAAACGAAATAAACTTAGGGTATTTCGTTAAAACGAAATAATTATTTCGTTTAAACGAAATAAATGATGTTATTTCGTTTAAACGAATTAATTATTTCGTTTAAACGAAATAATTATTTCGTTTAAACGAAATAATAAATAAATATGTTTACAATTGCGCCTTAGAGGCTCCGTAGATTTGTGACATCTATGGCAATTACTAAAAGATCGTTCAGTGAAAATTCTTTCGCTTTGAACTCAATTAGATTAGATTCAATAGGAATATCATTTCTTCAGTTTATAATCAGCATAATTTCGTTTTTAAAACTATAATTACCGCAAAGTTGTTGTAAATGCTTCTATGTTTAATTTCAGCAGCATGATCATCACACAGAGAGAAGTCCCAAGTTGTAAATAATTCATTAGTAAACACTAAATTAGATTCACCAGATGCCAGTATATTCTGTCGAAAGGCTTTAGCAGTGCTGAAAATGAAACAAAAGATTTGAAGAACTGAATTAAGAATAGACCATGATAAATCACAAGGATCGTTCTGTAAATATCCTAGTATTTCATTCACAATGAATCAAGCGCTTGGTGAATAAATGTATTGAGTACACTTTTACGCAGTGAAAGCAGTGAACGCAGTGAACGCAGATAACATTTAACAATTTGCATTGATGAAAGTCATGGCAGGCATTTGCTTACAATTTCCAATCCAAATTACCAAACGCTTTTTTAGTTTCAGGCTCTCAGACATACATTCATCACTGATAGCCTGGTATCCAACTCTCATACGCTGGGGTCGATCTCTGGACCTGAGCTTTAACTAGGCATAAATGTATTATGCAACAGGCCGTGCTTAATTTCACATCATCTTCAATGATCCATAAAATACAAACTGTTCTAAGGGCTGACTGGTAAGACTTGATATAAAACATACTTACTATCTGGTCATGAGAAATAAACTAACTAATAAACATATAACGGTAGATACAATATACGCTAAGGGTAAATCATAAATAAAGGATGCTCCAGCTGATCCAATGTTTAGCCCATACCCTGTATAGTATCCATAAAACATTACTGTATTTTCCATCCAACCCTACAAAAACACAAGTTTCTTTAACTGGGAAAGAGAATTCACATGATCTATTCCGAAGTAGCAAAACAGCAGCAAAAGAAAGGATAGGATTCAGCAGTAACAAAACAGGAAGCTTCATACGGAAAATAGTAGTAGCCTCAGCGGCTACAACACAAGCAGTTGTATTAATCAGCTACTTCAGGTCGTTCGGAGTTAGTTCAGGTATCAATGGTTGAAACAAGAAAACAGTCTCACGGACACCACGGTGAAAATGAGAACAATCCACTGAAGCAGTACTTAAAAAGCTTAGAAAGAAAATATAGGTATCAGGGATAAAGTAAGTAAGAACATCAATGGACTGGGAGAATGTGCAATGATGACACAATTGTCCTTGAAGAACAATACATGTATGTGGTATAAAGCATCAAACAAAACTCGATAAATGACAAATATTTCTTACCGTTCCTTGAAAGAAGTCTATAACAAGCTGTGATGCTTCAGAAGAAACATTGACAATATACGTCTGTGAACAAACGGCATCGAGTGAGGTTGAATTGGTAAAGTTCCAAGAAGGGTATGCAATCATAGGTAAATTCATAAAGATGAAAACTAACAGGAAAATCAATATATTTAACTTTAACAGCCATCTCAATAATACAAAATAGGATACAACCCCAGTTCCTTGGTAACCTGAAATTAGAGACATGTCGTTTAAAGCTAGAGAGGAATAAATCCTCAAGAGGAAAGAATCCTCAAACTTCTGGTAGATGTACCTCAAGCGTTTAAAGTGGCGACCTTTTATAATACCTAGTGTAAGATTTCGAGTCTTATTAGACCATAAAACCAGGTGAACGCATGGCTCGGTCTTTGATGCATCTTATTCCAACACCATCATGGACACAGTTCTCAAACAAATTGTATCTACCTATTTCAAAATGAGTCAAAAAGCCACCATGGATCCTCCATGTGGTAGTCATTGTTCACGAAAGGTTTTTACAGTGCCGATGCTCAGCAGGATTTTGATATATTATTCAATTATCATTGTGGCCTCCACTTACCTTCAATGTTTCTAAGTGATGATCCCCATAGTTCTAACTTGTATGCTAATCCCTTCAGGTCTGCTTTAAATCTTCCCCATTTCTAAAAAGGACACGGGAAAGGATCAGCAATGTATAGTGTCAAAAAAGAAGTGCCGGTGCAAAGAATTCTGAAATCGGTTGATTGTTTAAATTATAAATTTTGAGATAACTGTATACACACCACTTTTTGTCTGTATTTCCATGCACCAAAACCAGTTAAGCCTTTCACTGGACCAGAAAATAACTTGTCTCTGTAATATGGAATATTGAGAAGTAGGCTACATTGTTAAACTATTAACTACATATATAGTTCGCGAAAATAAATGGATTTTAGAAGTGTGAGTAGAATCTCTCTCCC
>NW_008709715.1:1428853-1483270 GCF_000327385.1 Lottia gigantea | reverse complement strand
TTATATAGTTAGAGTTATTCAATCAAAGGAACACGCTGTCTTTTTATAGATAATGATGGGTATGCACCAGCATCACCAAGAACAGAAGGTGATGAAGAGTATGAGATGGTGGATAGAAACAATGGTCCTACATCGTCTGGTCTGAGACGAAGAAAAACTTGGAGTGCTCAAAATGAAACAGATAGAGAAACAGCTAGGTTGTTAGAGAGCCTTCCTAGCAGGCAATTAGGTATGTCATATTTTTAGTTGTTATGATACGTTTTTAAACAGAAATATACATTGTTGGTCGTAATGTGCCTGCTTTGTAATCGGATGCCTGTCACTTCATTAAGCATTTCATTGGTGGAATTTACACTATAACATTTGACCAAAACATTTATGTTGATATTAGTTAATTGATTCCTAAATCCTCATTTATCTTATGTATTTATCTTTTTATCTGATTTCAGAATCTTTAGCCACGACATTAGGTAAAGATACCATACATTTTAAACATAGAAGAATGAAGTCCTTCCATGGAGGATCTGGTGTTGATCCATCAAATGAAATAGCTGATGCTATGACTAATGATCCACAGTTTGCTGAAAAGACAGAAGATGAAATAGAAGAAATGTTAAAAGGAATGACCACTACTTTATCAAGTAAAAGAGTGATCATGTAAGCTGGTCATATACATGTACTGGAAAATACAATTGCTCCATATTTGATATTGAAGTGCAAAGTGAACAAATCTAATTGCAAAATGGTATTATGCATGAATAAAATGAAACCTTTTATTTAGGTCTTCTTTTGTTTGTCTTTTTCATGAAATTTGTGATTACATATTGAGAATCAGAACCCTGTTGATTTCAGGCATAAAGTCAGTTCTAGAAGAAAGCGTGGTGTAGGACGTTTTACAAGATTTAAATATAATGTAGCAATGGTAAGTAAGGCCAGTGTTATTATAATACCAAATCTTGATGAAGTGTTCAAAATGCATCCGATATTGAGATTGTCTTGCAGATACCTTTTCCGGGTGTACCCATTGGCTAATTTTACTGACTTATGTCCCATGTCCAAATAATTGATTTAACCCAAGTTGGTTACACCTTTGAGAATGTTTACACAAATATATGTTTTCTGCCAAAGATCAGGTCAGCTTATAGTCAAATAATTCCCTTTTTTCACTCTTTTTCAGAATTGGCAACATTTTAAGTATAGTGTAGCTGAAGTGATGTATTCACTAGAGTTATGGAAATCACATCTAAAACTAATTGAAGGTCATTTTGGTACAGGGGTCACTTCATACTTCTTATTTTTAAAATGGTTATTTTTGATCAATATTCCTGTGTTTTTGTTGACATTAGGGTTTGTAGTATTACCACAAGTACTATATAGATGGTTAAAACAAGATCCACCAGGTTATATTGAGCCTAGTGAAAATAGTACTTATGTGTCATTTACTGGTATTGAACTACTTACAGGACAGGTGAGTACTTGATATAGAAATTTGATCAATTTTCAAGTTCAAACAATAGAAATCTATGTCCCTGAGCTATTTTAAAATGAAGACATCTTGTGTTCTTGGTTGAACTGGAAGTTTGAATTTATTTTGAAGTCATATAGTTGTTATAAAATATCAATCTTCTACAAATAATGCATATATCATATGCCACATACATACATTTTATTTCATTAATGATGTTCATTAGAAAATAAAACACATATGCAGACTTGATTTCTGACAGTTAAAAACTTGCTATGCATATTTTAGGGTTGGTTTGAAAATACTGAGCTATATTATGGTTTCTATACAAACAGAACAATTAATTTGATTGGTAACCATAATTATGAGATGAAATATGCTTATCTATTTACTTGTGGTGGATATTATTTATTATGTTTGATAATACTAGCTACAAGGTAAGACTCATATGTGGGGTTATTGCAAAACAGATCTATTCAATTGAACCCCTAGACAAAACTGCCAAACAATGGTGTATATAGCAAAATATTATGTTGTTTTTAGGTATATAACATGTTATGTTATCTTAAAGAAAACATAAAAGGCAGTAGGGATATCAGTTTCTATTATGTAAGTCAAATTGGTGTAAATTAGAAGTCAGAATAAACTATGATATATATAGCAATGGTAAATTTGATGTTATGTTGTATTTCAGTATATTACAATCCTATAGAAAGTATTATATAGAAGGCAGTGGGGATATCAATTTCTATTATATAAGTAAAGTTTTCAATGGTTGGGATTATGGAATCACATCGGTAGAAGCAGCTAGATTAAAACACAAGAGTCTGTTTTTAGAATTATCGGTAAGTTTTTGATGGAACTTATTGCAAATTATTTAATTCTGAATGAAATTCAGAATACCAAAATTTTTGTAAAGATTTTTACTGAGATAGGAAAATAAAATATTTCACTGCCATGTTATTATTTCATATCCAAATTTTTTTTAGGAATATTTAGCGGGTTTTAAAGGAAAGAAAGAGAAGACATTATCAGCTAAATGTCAATTATTTATGATAAGATTATGTACTAATATAGCAGTACTTGGTTTAATTGGTGCTTCAGGATATCTTATATATTATCTTTCTTCTATCATCAGAAGGGTAAGTTTTCATTATTTTACCTTCTTTTGTGAGGTCATATGTTCAGCTTTAAAAGAGCTGCAAAAAACTAATTATTTAAGAAAAAAAAAACGAAAAATACTGAAAGATCATCTCTATGTAACCAATTTTATAAATTGCAGATAAAATACAATGCATTTATTTTAGTTGTTACTAACTTGAAAGTCCAGTATTCAATCCCTGCAATGGATACCTTGAGATTCTACAACCTAGTTTCCTTTTTGAATTAGGCTGTGCCCTTTAAAGATTCCTCATACAATGTATGGTGCAACCAGTAATCCCAATAAGGTGCAGAAAAGTCCAATATAAAATACTATTTCATTGTTTTCTCTTTGTTAAAGTCTATCTTCACAACAAGAATATAAGGTTTGTTACAGTGGATCTGTAATCTGTAATTTATTTGTAGATTGAGATACCATATTTAATAGATGTTTTAGCTATACCATTGTGTATAACTGGTGTACATTTAATATTACCAATATTATTTCACCTGTTAGAGAGACTAGAATGTTACGTTAAACCCAAAACAGAACTTTATATCCATATGATCAGGTACTAATATTTTTTCATACTTCATCTCAGGTTAATGTATATTAGGTAGGCTTA
The DNA here is from genome assembly GCF_000327385.1 of Lottia gigantea. Classification (NCBI taxonomy): domain Eukaryota; kingdom Metazoa; phylum Mollusca; class Gastropoda; family Lottiidae; genus Lottia; species Lottia gigantea. Next base: position 1,480,039 of record NW_008709715.1, on the reverse strand, counting down.
AAAGACTTTAGTTTATTTCCATAATTTTATATGTATCATAAAAGACAAAGAGCCAATATGGAAGACCTGACCCTACATGATAATGGCCACACTTATATCTCTATCATACATTTGTGACTTGTTTTTGAATTGTCACAATATTTATTTTAGAACAATGACATTAAAAGGAGTAACTTTGATAGTTTTAGTTAATTTTTGGTTTACAGAATTATCTAAAGACAGTACTTTGGTAAGTAGTCCTATTGACAAACTACTCAATGCAATTGAATCAAGATGTTTTGTTTCCTTATTCGTCTTGACAAGACAAATTGTGCAAGAAACAAGGTGATTTTTGAGGCTAACATCTCTTCTGAGGATAGTTTCTAAGAAATATTTTATAGCTCTTGTAATCTGATTGCATATTTATTTATTCAGTGTTGGGAAACTTATGTTGGTGAAGAAATCTACAGATTAGTTATTGTAGATTTCATTTTTACACTTCTGGTTACTTTTCTCTTTGAATTTATGAGAAGGTAAATTATCCTTTAACATTTTAGCATCATTATTATTTAGATTTATCTGACACATTTACCTGTGAATTTTTTTTTATTTTGAAGCAAAGAAACATCTGTTTTTACATAGATCTATGCTGAGACAAATTAGCATGTTCTTTAATACTCTTAAAATTTGAGAATTTCTAAAAAACTTTCTTAATTACAAAGAGTAACAAAATGTTTTACATAGCACTAACAGATGCTAATTCTTTTCAGGATCGTTGCAAACTATTGCATAAAATCATTATCAGTAGCAGAATTTAACATTGGTAGAAATACTATGGATCTTATTTATTCGCAGACATTATGTTGGTGAGTAGATATTTTATAATAGAATTCTATTGAAATTTAGTAATCAGGTACAGTGGCAAGTAATTAAAATCCAATGGTACTTACAGTCAACAGTTAATGGTGAAAATATTGTGTCACTGTCATAATATTATTATTATCTTACAGGCTGGGTACATTTTATTGTCCACTTCTATCATGTATAGTACTGATAAAACTTGTTATTATATTCTACGTAAAGAGGGTAAGTGTGGATATAGATTTTATGTTGATCAATTCTCTTATAAAATAAGAGACAAAGAACTGTCCAATTTTAAGTGTAAAAAGTGCTATGGAGATCCCATAAAGTTTGAATTTATTCAGTTGTTGATTTTATGGATAAAAAAGTTTATTAATTTTTATATCAATGAAAATTTGAGAACTGTATTTGTGTCTGAGGAGATCTCAATGTGGTATTATTTTGGATTACAGGTCAGTGTCATACAGAATTGTCAACCATCAATGAGACCATGGAGAGCTGCCAGATCACATACAATATTTCTGGGTTTTCTATTTTCTTTCTTTTTATTAACAACTGTAGCTGTAGCATGTGGTATTATATTGTAAGTAATGTCCTTTTATAATTCAAACTGTTATACAAATTATGTCCAAATCTTTGAAATATTACATAACTGAAATGATCTGCACATTTTTTAAGTATTTAAAATTTGAATCTTGAATATATTTCAGTGTGGAGCCAAGTGATAATTGTGGTCCTTATAAAGGTCAGAATCAGACTTACCAAGTTGTAACAGAGCTAATAGATTCCTGGAAAGATGATTATACCTGGTTAACTTACACCATAGAATTTATCTCATCACCAGGCTTTATAGCAGCTGTTGTTATAATATTGGGGTAATTCATCATGTTTTATATTAACCACTTTTATACAATAATATACCTTATATATTATCAACTGTTTATAGTATAGTATACATTACATGGGTTAGTCATTGTGTTCTTTTTTAGCTGTTCAAAGGGAAAGTCATCTGGTTCTTTGTAGTTGTTTCATGGGAAAGTCATATTATTTTGATGCTGCATAGGTAAATCATCATCAAGGATAGTTCTCGTTGAGTTTTATTAAAGATATGTCATCCTGTCTATTGCAAAACTTTCAAGCATAATTTCAAGGAATTTAAAAGTATTTTGATGGTTATTGTTATTTCTTTGTTTTGTAGAATGGGAACATATTATTTAAGATTAGTTATGATTGGACATAAACAAATGGTCACATTGTTAGAACAGCAACTTACATTGGTAAATAATCATTTATAAAAATACACAAGACACAATATTAAGATTTTCTTAAGGGTCTTTATTTCTGTCATTTTGCTGAAAATAATTCAGCTTAAAGCGTTATTGAAACCTACAGAAGTATGATCTCATATTGAGAAATGGGGACACAAGAACAAGTACTACTTAAAATTTCAAGGAATAATCCAATCTAGACATCCATCAACAACTTTAGTTTTATATAATTTTAGCATTATTAAGTAATATATTTCTTTTGATTTTCTATAACTTTTCAATTAATTTGAAAAAACCTGAAAAGTAGCTTAACTTTAACATGTCTGATAAAATGATTTTACTCTACAGGAAGGAAAGGATAAAAACTTTTTGTTAAAATTACTACAAGATGTTAATAAGAAAAATAAAGATAAAAAGAAGACGTCACGTCCTCTGACTGCTACGTCTTATTTAAGTGATGATACAGTTACATCACCAGGTTTGTACCTTTTCCTAAGGACAGGATTCAGTGCTCTGACAATTTGGGATGTTTATATATTATATATAAAGATAAATGCTGTAAAATACTAGTGCTTGAGTCAATTATTGACCGCAATACAGGTAAATAATCAAATGAGAACTCAAAATTTAATATCCATTGGCTTATTTTTCATGAAGTTGCTCTAAATATAATATGTGACTAAGAATCAATAATTCATTATATATTATTTGAAGATTTTTCCAGTAGGCCTATCTGGAAAAAAATTTTGAATGTCTTAGTACATTTTTCACAGAGTTTATTTTCAAAAAGAACATTTAAACTATTCCAAGTTTCTGGAACTCTGAATCTTGTTTTATATCTTTAAACACATTAAGATTGTTTTACAAAGATAATAAAATCATCTTTACTTTATCATTATTCAACATATTTTTTAAGATTTTAAGTCAATTGTATGCAATTTTTTGTTTTATTTGTTCTGGACTCAGCAAGTAGCATGTTTAAAAAATTGATTGTTTTCACTTCTGGTTGATGTGGATTGCATGGGATTATTTCATATTTTTGATAAAATTTTCATCAGATTTAGGTGAACCATCATACAGACTTGGTGATCAAGGTCTTTAATTGAATACTTTTCTTGTATTGTTTTATGGTGTTGTTGTACTAGGCTTACTATGTATATAATAGAATGATGGTGTGAATTGTGAGTCTAGTCCTGTATATGAAAATCACTGGTTTGTGTTGCCTCATTGATTGTGCATGCCCTTTTTTTCCTTAATTTTTCTTTTGTCATTTTTTTTTTTTTTTTTTGACTTAGACTCTTTTTATCCCACTAAAACTGAAATCAGAATTTTAACAAAATTCTTATAATTAAGTTGATCTAATATTTATCATTTTGATATAATCTCCTTTACAGATAATAACTTTCATAATTGCAGAAATGATTATTAACTGAATGACCTAAAAGCCTTCAAATCTTTCATTTGACCAGTCAATTAAATATTTTTTTAGATAATTCTTCACTTTGTGTTTACTAGTACTGTTTCTAATAATATGATTATTACTATAAGAGAAATTTTAGATGTGCTCAGATTAGTAAGATTCTTCAGCCTTTTTCATTTGTTAATAAAAACTTCTTATACCCCCATTTGTATCACTAAAACTTCCTTTTCTCTATAGAAGTATGCCCACATCTTAGTTTAGTGATACTTTTGATTGTTATTTTTGCATAAACTGCTTGAACTTCACATGATATGTATTATTAGTCATGCTTAGTAGTCCTGTTATTCAACACAGCTCATTAGTATTAACCACCATCTTTTCTTATATTTCCTATTAGCTAAGATAAAACACATTTAGTTTATTTTTAGAGCATTTCATGTTTTAAGTATCTTTAGGTGTCTGTGATGTGCATGTCTAATCATTGTTACTAATAAGTATTTATTGACATAACCATGTCATTTCTCATTAAAAAAGATGCAGCTTTCTTAAATTAGAACAAAAGTTTCACAAGAATGATGAAATTACCTTTAAATAATCAATTTGATCTGAATTAAGACATAAATTCAGGATTTATAATAATCCTCACAGCAAGCAAATTTTTGAAGCTCAAGTAGTAAATTCATGTTTGTAAACTAAAAACATGCTGGCTTATATAGAAATATAGATAAACACTGATAATTCTTGATTATTCATCATACATACTGTCTTACTGTATAACCGCTAACATATTCTTTTCTTAAAAGTACCTAATAGAGTCTAAATATAACTTGAATTAGTATCATACAACCTATGCCCTAATATATATTTCCAGGGTACATGTGTATCGAATGATAAAAGATATTTTGGTTTTTTTTTACAGGAGGAAGGACATTTATTCGTCAAGTAGCTGAGGCGTCATCAAGAACTGGATTGTGAGAGTTGATAGATGAGATATAGAATTCCAGTATTATATTATAATGTATATACAAGACAATGATATATAAACGAGCAACTTACAGATCTTAATGTTACTAAAAAATTGTTAAAATAATGTTTTAAACAAAATTAAAGAGCGTCTTTGCGCTTGCCTCAATACAGTTATTGACAATTTTTGTATTTACTCTTATTAATAGCCTTTTTCCTCTTTTGTGATATAATAAAAAACATTTGATGGTCTCTGTGGAAATGTTAGTTTACAGAAATCAAAAAGGAAAAGATTGTTCAGATGCCTGCTTATTTCATGAATTCTTCTATATAAAATGTGTTAGTAATTCAATATCATTTACCTTACAGAAATTATTCCATTATGAATATAATTTTCTACAAAATATAGCATTTTAATACGCAATATTATAATTTTAATATTTCAAGTTAAATGTGTGCCTTATTTTATAATGACTTATAATTTATTTTACATACAATATATTTTATAACTTTGTTTTTATATTTATGTTCTTGTGAAACTGACCATTGCAAAAAATAATGGAGATAAAGAGTGAACGTAGACTCAATGTACACAAAGATGAAACGTGATAAAAGACAATCATGCAAAGTCTTATATCCCACTAGTCCAGCAATTGTGCAAAATAGAAATTTGTGCAACTCTCATAGGACTACTTCATAAGGAAGATAAGACGATATTTTCTCTATTTATATTTGGTAGTAGAGAACTATTAACAATGATATATTCAACAGTTCAACTTCAATAAATTTTTCAAATGGTATATAGAAAAAAGCATGTTTTCATATAGGCCCATATATATAATTGTAGGTATTTGGTGACTACACAGTTTATCTTCTACCAGAAAGACTATTGACAACCCAGCAGGGTAGGCCTATAGTAGGATTTTCTTGCCTTACTATGATTGGTATAACTTGGCCACAATATTACCAAAATTGAGCTATAGATAATAAATGAAGAATAAGTAGTCATACAGGACGGAATATAAATATTATACAATATCACATAAATACATAAACAATATCACATTAATACATGTACAATATCACAATTCTTATAAAATGTATAAATCTGATATTAAATTTAACTGATGGTTATTGTAATAAAACAAAAGAAATAAATAATATATGTGTAATTATTATATTACAGAGATACTGAATAGTGCGGTTTTTATAAACCGTTTTCAAAAAGTATTTTTTCTTGTCTATTGATATACAAAATATTTTGTTATTCTTTATCTAATTCTAGGCTGATAATAATTTTCAAAAACAAGAATTAGATTTGATAGCCTAAAATATTGATCATTACGACCATAAGGATCATGTTATCCGGTATTCAAGTTTGTTTTTAAAGAAATCTTTAAAGATATGACTAGATGGTTTATCTTTGATTTCATTCAGAATATTTACTAAAGATCTGTCTTGAAAATGTACACAGACATTGAAAAAATCTTCTAAAATAACAATATAATACTAAACTATCACAAAAATATCACAGATAATAAATCGTTTATTATAACAATGTGGTTTTCTCCAATAAACATTTAAAATAACAAATAAATATACAATTTTTATATTCCTATTACTGGATTTGTCCTTATCACAATACATGATAAATTACATGCAATATATACAATACAAGTTATATCCAAACATAACAAGCATTAAAAAAGTTGTGGAAAATATCAGGACTGTTGATTTGTATCTTGTGCCAGACATGACTGACAAAAATACTCAGACTACAAAATATGAATGTACATCCAATCTTGTATTTTACTCCCAAGAATAAAGATCACATATTAAGAACAAAAGGTAATTTCTAAGAATATTGTTTTATGTTTGTGTATATTGGTAAAGAAATTCAAATGAACTGAATTATAAGTGTATACAAAAAGAAACAGGAATATTAAAATAAAAGATATTTCTATTAAAAAATACATTACACATAAATGCATTATCAGATTTAAAAGAGAGAAAAAGCACTTATATCTGTATTAAAATGAATGAATGATTCATTCATCATCTTCTTCTACATCTTGTCTGATACTGTCTAGAAATGATTTCCCTCTTTCTTCCATTTTAGCATGTTGTGCATCATAACTCTTTCTTCGTTCCTGTTAAAAAAGCCCAAAAAATAAACCCTCAAGATATGGATGCATACCAAAACTAGAGTGGTAATGGTAGAAACCTAGTTATTGTATTAACTATATATCTTAATCTGATAATTTCATGTGCAGTTATTACTGACAGCAAAATCTCAACAAAACTTGCATAGGATGTAAATTGCGCTAGAGCTTGGCATCATAACGCAATAAATAAATACAAAAAATTACAAAATATTGTGATATATGGTTGTTGACACACATAATTCAACAAACAAGTATTCAAAACAGATTTTTTTTTCATGATATAGAGACTTAGAGATATTAATTGTTTTACTGTTACATTTGTTTCAAAAAATAATTAAAAAAAACAGATATACATCCATATTGTGATATATTAATGCTCCATATTGTCATATCCATTTAAACCAATATCGCCTTGCCAACTTTGATTACTGCCACCAACACTATCAAGCAGTAAGCTTTTTCACAAAAACAGCACGATAGGTATCAGAGGCATGGTATAGTTCCCTATAACTGATAATGAGCAAAACAACACCTTATTAGATAAAAAGATTACCTCAATTTTTTGTATTTTTCGTATGTCAGAACCTGTAGTAGTTGATGATTCACCACCATTTACAGTACTGGTTTCATCTCCACTACCTACATCAGCTTTATAGGAGGTGGAATCCTGAAATTGTACAAAACTCAATGTAGTCATCAGCATCACAATTTCGCATATGGGTGCTATTAATCTCAATGAATCATGAACAAGTCTTAAGCATTACAGTAGGCATAAATGAGTTTGTAAATAATTTAGGAGTGGTCAAAGCCATGAGGTTTGCATGATGAAATGAAAAAATAATTTCCTTACCTTATCAGGATCCATATTAGAACTACTAAAATATAAAAATAAGCTACTTAGTTTTTTTTGATGTCTAAATCTAAAGTGGAGGAGTAAATCTATATCAATTAATTTTGAGAGTTTCAGCTTATTGCATCAGGGGTTATATTTAAACAATACAATATTCAATATGCAACTTATCATAGATCAAATGATACTTAAACAACAAAATCATTTTTACCTTCCATTGAACATTTTAGCAAATCCACTGTCTGGATTACCAAGTTCTCTTTCACAGGCACGTAGGAAATCAGCTACACTGTGTTTCTCAAATTCTTCAGCCAAATATACTGGTTTTCTACCAAAAGTGTCTTCAGCTGTCAACACTGATCTGTTGGCTACCAGCCACTTTACACATTCTAAATGGCCACTGAATAAGGGAAAAATCAAAATTTAAAATCAAGGGGATTAAAAAAAAACCATGAGAAAGATCAAATTTTGTAGGTTGAGCAATGGGCACAGGGACTTAATCACATATTTCTTAACAAGATTTAACTCAGCCTGGTATCCAACTCTAGCTATTTGTCAAAATGTCAGGTGCTGGTAAAGTTCTTAACCATTTTGAGAGCCAGCAATTAGAAAAATTTAGCAAAGGTTGATTTTCATGGACATTTGGAGTTCTGGGTACCATCTTATTTTTACAACTTACCCTCTTGCTGCTAAATGTAGTGGTGTCTGTTTTTCTATTGTTTCACAATTGACTTCTGCTCCCATTGCTGCTAATATCTGTAAGAGATAAGTATATATAAATAAATATCAATATCTTTATCATTCTATAACAAAATTTCAATGCCTTCCAATTTCCAAGTGTAGTTATCTACACACAATTGACATAGTACAGAAACTTCAACATCTTATAAATTCTTTTCAGGAATTTTTGTCTTTTAAATTTTAGCAATGGTAGCTCTATCATGATCAAAGATAAATACGTTTTAGATTTTCGTTTTAAAGAGAAAATCTACCAATGAAAACAAACTTGTTCTAAGTGTTGTCTTTTATGCTTTTGACCAACTAGTACAAAATGACCACCTACCATCATAATATTAACATGACCATGTAAAGCTGCTAAATGCATTGGGGTATAACTTTGTGGTGTTTCTTGGTTCAAATCTACACCCAATGCTGCTAACCATTTAGTTACTGAAGTTTGTCCATGAATTACTGATTTATGTAACGGTAGTAAACCTTTTTCATCTTTTGATCTAAAAGTAAGTATATATATCAATACAAATAAATCATTTGGTCATTTATTTTTGTTCAAAGTTTATTGATCAAAATCATTTCATTCAGTATTACTATCATCACATTTGTTAGAGATAAAAGAAATAAATCTATGTATGTTGTGATATCATCCAACACACAGTATCACACGATATTTATGTTATCATTATCCAGTACAAATTTTCTGAATTTACAGGAAATCTTAACAGAAAAAATAAGTATCACATAAATAAGAAGAAGCTCTTTTGAATCCCTCTATTAAAATAGATTTATTTTATTACTCCTTATGAAAGCATACTGATGTAATCTAATAAATATTCATAACACTTACTCCTTTAATTCAGGAAATCTATCAAGTAATTGTTTAATACGTTCTATATGACCATTACTAGCAGCTTCATGTATAGTCATACCATGAGTTAATATTCGTTTATCTTCTTCCATTCTATCTTCACGTTGTCTTATAGAATCTTTCTCTGCTGCTTCTAAACCAGCCTACAAAATAATAGCACATATTTTCTTGTCTTCTTCAGAATTTTTAAAAATCTAACATTAAGTTCACTGACAAGGGGAAACCAGGTTGAAAAACCTCCAATATGAATCGTATCTTCATAGAATCTTGGAGCAAATCTATTTCAGGCAAAGGTCTAAGACTCATATTATTTATGAAATATGTAATGTAGAGCACCTACTAAACTGAAACAAGAGCACTGCCTTCATTGTTCCTTATCAAAACAAAACCTGGTTAATAAACTTTAAATCATTAATCCTACTGTACATTTTCTTCTAACCATTTTATATTGAGTCTCTAATTAACATTAAAACACAGTAAAATAAGACCTACCTTGTATCCCTTTAAAAAATCTACTTTATTATCATTATCTTCTTCATTGTTATTTCTAGATTTTGATGATTTACTTCTCTCTGTTTGCTTCTGCTCCCTTTTTTCTTCTCGTTCTGAATCTCTCCTCTCTTTTTCTTTTCTTTTTGTCTCTGATTTCATTTTTTCAGTTTGTCCCCTCTTCTCAGAATCTTTAGATAAGAAAGTAAAAGTTGGACCATTTGCTTTATTGGAGGAGTCATTGCTAATTTTTCTTTGATTAGCTTTACTTTGGTGTCTGGGTGAACCTTTTAATGATATTATTGTCTCTTCTCGACTTTCTTCTTCTTCTGTTTCTGATTCTGTGTCAGATCTGGATGTACTTGTATAGGAGTCACTGGTATAAGTTGATTCACTTGCACTGCTCTCTTTCTTCTTCTGTTGAACTTGCTTTACTTGTTTGGATGGTTTCTTTTCTGGTGTAACAACTTCAACTGAAGATGCACTTGTGTCTGACTTTACTCTTTGTTTCTGTTGTTGTTGTTTTTGTGAGCTTGGAGGTCTGTCGTGTATTTTTGGAGTTTTTGAGACACTATCTGGCTTTACTCTTGGAACTGTAGATTCATAAGGTGTAATTGCTGAAAGAAAATTTAAAAGTCTTTATAATTTCTATTTGCAGGAGTGACATTAAATAATAATGTTTCAAATAAAATAGAGTTTAAGTCCTAGTTTCTGCACCTGTTTGGACCAATGAGGACAAATTCAAAGAGAAATATATTTTCTTACGTTCATTTTCAACAAGGTTCCTATCTCGTTCAACTGATAAATAAACATAAGTATTTTTATCACCATTCTGACCAGTTAACCATCTATTACAAGTAAAATCATAGACTTTTTTAGCATGGAAATCAGAAACAGTAACACACTCTAAATACCACGCATAACCTGAATAAATTAAATAAAAATTGAAAGCAATGACATATTTCAGATAAATTTGCCAGAAACGCCACTTTGTTTACCAAATAAATAACTTAATATCCTTGCTAAGACCACAATATTGTAGACATTATATCTGAACAGTCTTATATCATACTGTGTTACTTGCCTAAAAGAGATGCTTGGCAGTGTGCATGATAACAAATTTGAAAACACACAAACAATACTATCATTTCTTATTTTTGAGGTACTTCGTTACAACATGATAAGGTCCTATTTGAACAAGATACAAATCCTAAAAGCAAAAGATTATCCTTCACAGTAGTAATTTTACTCTCTGATTTTAACTTACTTAATTCTGGTCTGTCATGACCTATCTTGATTTTCTGTATTTCACCAACATGATGTGCTGATATATTAAATCTATCTTCCTATAACAAAGCAAATTAGCAGTTAAATACAACTTAAACATAACTTGTCATTCAGATATTTGCTTCTGACAGTTGAAATATAGCCTAAGAAGATAAACAACCAAGTATAATATAAAAAAATAAACATATTTGTGTTTATAATGTGCTGAAAGTGTTTTCTTAAACTAGGGGTGCGCACTATAGACAGTGACAAAACAAGAGGGAATGTTTCATTGGAGGTTCCCCAGTTAATATTGACATTATACCATTTTAATTGATTGCTGATGATACTAAAATGGAAGACTCAGTTCACAATATAGATGTTCTAAAATCTTATAATATTTTCCAGTTTTACTCAAAGGTAGAGAGGGGTGTAAAAATTCGCATTTAAGGCAATTACAATTATAAAGCATATGAATTCTGTGAAGAATGATTATAAAAAGATAAAAAGAAATTAAGTCACATACCTTTCCTTTCTGAAATTTCAGTTTATGTGTTGTGGATTCATCTAAGGTTATTTCTTTGGTGCGACCATGTTCCCCATATAGAGTGATTCTAACATCAGCTTTAGTACTAGCACCATTGACGGTACCTGTTATAACTATTACTTCATAGTCTGTTATAGGTCCTTCTTTCACTTCATCTTCAGTCTAAAATGCAAATTAATATAGCAACAACAAAACAAAAATTCTCCAATGCAGTAAGACTATTTAATAGACCAAATCACTGATGTTTCTTACAAAAACAATTAATTCTACAAATCCAAAAAATTGTTAACTCAAGACTAAATAACTGACACTGTACTTACATGATCATATTTCTCTAACAGACGACGTTCTGTTTGTATACCAACAGAATCATTAAACTCTGTTTGCATTGATACAGAAACAGCCACTTCTTCTTGGTCTGTTTTCTTCCCATCATTAATATAGGTACGGTTTCTTATTCTTTGAGATGATTTAGGTGGTGCTGGTGTTTTAAGGCGTTTGACATCATCAATAGATATTGAAGAGGAATGGGTAGAATCAGATGTATTAGATGGTGTTGGTGAACTAGGTCTCTGTACAGGACTTCTGCTAGACTGTGTTCTAAAATATTCAAGTCACAATATCAGCATTTTCTTGAAATCAATAAAATACATTGTATATGTACCTCAAAATATTATGTTGACGAAAAACAAAGAAAAGAAAATACCTTGTATTTCTTATAAAGATGAAATTTGAAGTTAACACAACAATGACCAGCTTCATTCCTTTTTGGCACATTTTTCAAAAATTTATCAATACTTTACAGAAATATGAATGTTTTAACTGAAATAAATGCAATTCATACCTTCTAACATTGTTATCTGAGGCACTGCTGTTACCATCATAGTACTGTAAAAAAAATTACAAAAACCAAGGCGTAATAAAACAATGCACTTTACAAGATTTTGATTCCAATTTTTTCATATTTATACAGTTGATATAGTTCCATCGTTTTCATTGGAAAAAAAAATCTTAGAAATTTTTTATAAGTATTCTAACTTGGTGAATAGTAACAAAAAAATTTGACAGAATTAATTTGATTTCCATAGAACACAAATTGATTCTTACTTTGAGTTGTGTATTGAACACTTTTCTTCCATTAATGTCATAAGAATATTTAGCTGTATGTGGTCGTTGGTTATCCTTTTAAACAAAATCAACAAACATTCATTAAACTTGTAATAAACATGTCTCATCTAAAAATCTTACAAATCTAAAAGCATGTTTCAAGAAACTATCAAAGCATTGATTCTAAATCAAGCATACATTCATACTGAATCCACTTACAATTTTACAAGATGTATGCTTATTTAAACCTGTAATGCAGTAATTCAAAGCAAGCTTCATCTAGTTCAAAATCTACAAGCATCTCTCATGAAGCATAAAGGTACAGAGGTGTGAGGTACAGTAAAACCCCTCCAATCCAAATTGTCTGGTATATGAAGGTCCTATTTCACAAAAACATAACACAGACTAATTCTACAATGAACTGATTGGCTTACAATAAAAGATCACAGACCAAGTTCAGTTTTGGTGGAATAGGCAAGGGTTCCACTTAGTATTAATGTCAAACTCTATCAATGTGTATTGTTCTAAGACACCCAGAAAAATTTGTGATATTAGGATTATGGTACCTTATAATAATCTGCTGAAGCTCTTCGAACTCTAACTAAGAGTCTATGTTTTCGTGGTCCACTCTATATATACACAATAACCATGCAATGTGAAGAAAGCCATAGATTAATAAGGTGTTATACAAACATTAACAGTGCAGTATATTGGGTGGCTCTTAAATGACTCACTAATCATTGTGCAGATTGAAATCCAAAATTTTATTAGTACATATCTTGTAATTTTCCTTCAGTAAGGGAATTGATTCAATTACAAAATCAGACCAGAATGCAGTGAAAATCTGTCAGTTTATTGTGTTATATTTTGTGGGGTCATTTTTAAAGCCCCCCCTTAATACAACACTAGGAAGGTCTGGTTATGCATGAAAATAAACAAATATATCTTTGATTGAAATCCTGTCCTGCCAAAGGAGATGTAAAATGAAGCAAGGGTTGTACACATTACAAGTTATATCTAATGCAATACCAATCCCTTGTATTAAATAAACAGAGGCCCACTCCCTCTATATAAACTTTTAAATTACATATGTGCTAATAAAAACTTCTACTTCAATGAAAAGCCTTTTAAAGTGAAAATATATTTTAGATCTTTAGTTTTATTATCTTTTATGTCAAAGATTTAAAAATATGAATTCAAAAGTAAACAAATACTAATTTATGAAAATGCAAACCACTCATTTTTATTATATGCAATCTTTTTTTTCTTGGCGCCATTTAGTACATTATCCCTGATTTGTTTATTATAGAAGATATATTGTCTAAATAATACAATTTCCTCATTGTGACTTTCTTCTTATTCTATTTGCATACAAACAATATATTCTACAGATAACATTACTACATTCTATTTACTATACATAACAACACTACAATTACTATTATAACAGTGACTACAGTATGAGATTCCATTCTGAATTTTAGGACAAACCAAATCCAAATTTTAAATTCAAATTACAAAAAAAGTATATTTAAAATGTAGTAAAAATTGTATATTATCTAATTATTTGGCCTCATGAATTACAAATGAAAACTACCAATTTATTTCATTGCAAATGTCACATCCATGACAAATATTAGTTTGTCCAAAATATCCAGATATTGTTATAAACAACATTCATGATGGTAAAAATTGAGTGAAAGTAGAATTTACCTCGAAAGAACGAGGAGCTGTTTGTGGTCGAGGTGAGCGAGCAGAATCCAGAGATTCTACTGTTTCCTGAAATAAAAGGAGCAGAAAGACATATATAGCTCAAAAAAGACAGTCTTGAAATTGAGATTTAGAGTCATTTGATAAATGTTTATAAGAAATGCAGAAAGGTTGAAGATCAACTAAGTTAAATCTACGAAACTTCTAAAAAGTCAAGTCTTCATATCTTTGATAATGACCATTCTTCTCCTAGAAAAGTATAAGGATACTTACGGTAGCAACTAGTAATTTGGCGGCAGCATTAACTAATCTATTGGTATCAGATTTGGTTGTAGATCTTGATAAAGATCTTGTTTTGGATGATCTGGAATAGAAATATTGCAAATGATGTATCCTACTTCTGTTCTCACATCTACAACTGAGCTTCAATGACAAATTGCAGGAATATTGTTGGTAGTTATGATCTTCTGTTTCCAAGAGAATTAAACATTCTGTAGAAAATGGTATGTTCCTGGATTATGCCCCATCCAAGTTAATGATCTTCAACATTTATGTTTCTCAAAGAAAGTAACGAAAAATTCAAGACTTCATTTCTGGTGGGTTGTATTAGATAGGTCAAAAAGTCTCTGATGTTGGAATCAACAAACTCTAATAGCTGTCACCAAGTTTCAGAACAAGATGACCACTGCTATAAATCATGTTGTTGATGAGAGATTTTTACATGATCAATTCAAACCATCAGAATTCTGGTGTGATAGTATGTAAGGAATGTCATAATTAATTCATATCACAAACATAAAAAACAACATTTTCTCACTAATTAATATGCCTTCTGATATCAAATTAGAATAGATCAGAACATTTTATTTCTATGAAAATAGGTTATTTTTTATCTTCATTTTTAAAGTTGTTGTGTGCTCGCAGTTTCTCTGAAACTAGGTTAAATTAGATTTAACAATTTGAATAGCAATTAACACACAAATTTCAGTTTAGGATAATCAAATAAAATTTTGGATTTGCATTTTGTTGAAATTCGGTGGCAAAATGTCTTCAGATTGTTCTTGCCAGTGATGTTATAGAAACTGACGAGGGTTGCCGTGTATTCTATTTCTAACTTTGGCAGAAAATTCTCACAAAAAATATACAATTTGTTCGGATTCCCTGGAACAGGTGTCAGGTTGTCAAAAAAAGATGAGTATATCCAGTCCCAATAGCTATTTTGCCCTTTCATTACCTGGTTTTTGCTGATCTAGTTCCTACACTTGTGCTTGCTCTAGGTAGTAATTGAGGTTTAGCTGTATAGATATAATAATATTCAGGTAACTTGGGACCCTAGAAAATGTAATATAACCTATGTATACCCAACAACAATATAAAAATACACATAACAATATAATGACCATAACACTTGGTATTCTTTTATAACTTTGTCAATAATAAAGTTAATGAAATCCAGCGTTAGCTTTACAGGGTTTAAGAAGAATAATGTATTTCGCTCCCTGTATTATATTAGTAATATTCAAACTCTTATCAAGGTCAACTACTTCTATAACAACACTAATGTCATTATCTGTATTTGGAGGCTCCATTTTCCATTGATTTAAAAAAAAAAATCAACCAATACTAAACTTTATCTCATGAAAAAAAATTTACGCAATAATTTGACCAATCATCAATTAATATAAAACTAACAGAAAGTTAATGTTACTATATCAAAAATATTTTCACTGTTAAAATAGTGCTCAATAATATGGACTCATATAGCCCTTTTACACTAGGCCCCGATAAAGAGAGCCTGGCCCGGATCGGTTCCTGGCTCCGATCAAAACGTCTGTTTACACTGGCGTTCTGTGATCTGGGCCAGACCCACTTTAAATGGAAATAAGCATGCGCTCTCTAATTGAAAAGATTACAAAAGTCAAAATGGCGGACAATAACAATAATTTTCAAGATTTATAATGGCTGCCGATACGGCAGTTGTAAACCCTGCACATGCGCAGAGGAAGTTTTAAACAGAGCCAGGCATGCATTAAGTAACTTAATTATCATAATTCATAATCACTGCATATTTTTGAATCACAATTAAATTCTGTCTGTACTTAAGAGTTAGGAAAATTAATCAAACATTGGAAATGATATTTCAAATGTGGTTAGTATAAATCACAATGGGCCAAACATATTCTAACATGGCACGAAAATGAGTAATATTGATTAATTAAATTCACATGGAGCCAAACTAATCAATTTGGAGAAATATTTGGCACCATCCCTTGCCTTAATCCTTTCAAATAAGCATATTAAAGACGTTCAATTTAATCAAAAAAACAATTTTCACGATATCAAGATCAAGTGCTTTAATAGTAGTTAGGTTAGAAATTGGAATTGTTAAATAAAAACAAAAAAAAAAGCAGTGAGTATTTACTTCTTGTTAACACTATTCTAATATTGTGCAGAAAATAATTAATAGCAGGAATCTACTATAAATAATTAGACCATGATTAAGAAATGCAACATTTCTCCTATCTAGTACAAGCTACAAATTGAACGCATTTTTAAGAACAAGAGCAATAACCCATACTAAATATTTTTCAATTTTTCTGATTTTCTAGAGGGTTTATCCTTGTTTGATAACAAACACTCAATGCCAATTTTCGTCAAAATCCATCAATAATTGTGCCTTCTAGAGTGTTTACAAGCTAAAAATTGAATGCGTTTTCAAGAACAAGGGCAATAACTTATACTAAATATTTTTCGATTCTTCTGATTTTCAATAGGGTTCATCCTTGGGTGATTACGAACATTCATACCAAGTTTTGTCAAAATCAATCAAGAATTGTGTCTTTTAGAGTGTTTACGAGCAATTGTGTACGGATGGACGGACATGGTTGACGACAATATACGCCCCCCCCATTTCATGTGGGCGTATAAAAATAATTGGCAAACTGTGTATAAAGATAAATTTGTTGAGAAAATAGTAAAAATGGCAATTGTGAAAACAAGACTGTTATCTAAAATAAGCAAAAACTAAACATAAACTAAAACTACAACAATGACTACATTAAGTGTACCTTCTTGTGTTTACTTTTAGATGATTTTGTTTTCTTTGATACATGTGGTAAAGATGGGTCTGTGAGCTTTATAAAACAAAACAAAGTTTATATTCACTTCATGCAATGCAATTATCACTAAAACTTGTTTGTGGTGCAGACACACTCTTTACCCATTTGAATCTGTGTCTTTATTGTGTTCAAGTCGGTTAAACTTGTGATCATTTTGCACTTAAACGATCAAGTGTTAGCATTCAGTTGACTTACTCATATAGCTTCTATAAATCAAGATGCTGTAAGCCATGATCATGCCAGTACAATGTGATTTCTGTCATGCTTATAATACTTTGTGAAATAAAACATGCTTACAATGTGCATTATGCAATCATACAACGTACATTATGTAAACACTCATAATAACCAAATAATTATGCCTTTGTTAAAAATGTCCCCAACAATTTTATTGTCTTAATTAAGATATTATCATAGCATATACATATAGATTTGTTGTTCACATAGAGGATCACTAGGCTAATTAAAGTGTAATTTGACAATCATCTCAAGTCAAGAAACAGATGTTATTCAATCTTTTTGTGTGAGGTCTCATAAAACATTTGATGGCATATTGTAATTAGTATCTGTTATCTCTTTATTTTACTTGTAGGGAAAGTCTTGACCTTTCTTGTATAGCATAGAAAAGTGATGGATTTATTTTCGTCTTAATTATAAATTTTGTCCAGTCCATTAAGTCCAAAAATGTTTTGAGCCAGTGAATATGATATCTTCCGGATTCTCATCTGATGACTGGTTCTTAGAACTCTAGAATCACTTTAAGTGAATATAAAGATCCTATTGCAATAAAGATTGGCTTAAATGGTATTTGCACTAGCCACATCATAATAGGGCCAAGTTTTTCTAAAATTACAGGACCAACAAAAGTTGAACAGAAAATTACAATGTTCATAAAAAAGACCCAGATATGCATCAATCCTTTTAAATCATAAAATTTTTTATTTTTCACAAAATTTATACTCACAAGAAAATGATAATTGGTCATGTGTTTCTTTATTTTTCTTTTCACCTTGTCCTCCCTTGGTCCATGGGTATTGTAGGTCTAGAAAAAAAATGAAATCAAGAGGGAAAATATCTAGAAACTGAGTGAGGATAAAAATTCCTGAGAGCACATTATATCATTGTACAAAAAATACTGAAAGAGACAGATATAGTTCAAGGAAAAATTTTGAATTATACAGCTTTTCAATCATGAAGCACAGCTCTTTTGGAACTGGTTTTAAAAGCTTTGAAAAAATGGAATTGGAATTAGAAATTAGTAATTAGGCTTGGTTTGCCACGCCACTAAATGTAAATATTCCTGCTTTTGTAAAACGAACTTCATGTCTTATTTAGCAGCAGAGTATTATCACTGTATCACTTGGAACCCATGAAGAACTATACATGACTTCATGTAAGATTGTTATATACATGTATAGATAGACATTAACATATATAGCAATTTAGCATAACCAGATTGCAAGAGTACTACCTTTAATAGCACAAGATAATAGGCCATTGGAATTTATCGAACATATTTATTCCAGTAAAAGGATTGTAAAAGGAGTGTATAAAAGAGTTATAACAGATTAAGAGTTAAGAATTAAGAATTAGCCTAGATTATAATACAAGTTAATATCATGTCCATAAAATCAGTCAGCTGAAAGAGTTATGTTTATTATATTAACATAATGTTAAGCAATGCTTTATAATATACATTAATAACATAGTTCATGCATGTCATCTTATATCATAAACTGCATTCAATTCAATCTAATACATATGTTTTTTGTACTGTTATCACAATACATGAATTGAGCAATAAAAAAATTAATGTGCAGTGTGAAATTCAACAAATCAATGCAAAATCTCACAGTGCTGTTCTGTTTAAATTTTAAAATAACTATTTGTCAAGGGGCAATGGGGAGTGGTTGGCATACAATGATTGGCAATCCAAATTATCTCATCACACCTGTTGACAATGTCATGAGCAAAAAAACATATCAATAAATATATTGAATGTCAACACGAATCTTCCTTAAGATGTTGTTTATTTCCAAAGACCTCTATTGAAAATCATGAGACAATATTGTAAGATAGTGCAGTATGAAAATGTTTTGTTAATTTATTAGCTCGTTTAAGGATCCTTTTCATCATAAAAAAGAAAATTATGTCTGTCATCATTCCTAATTTATTGAGCCTCCTTCAATACCTGATAAGGCAAATACCAAAGACCTCTTATTTTCTTGAAGAAAAAAGATAAACAATCAATGCTGCAATTAAATACTGCATTGTAAGTGACATGCAATTCTTATAAGTCTAAACGGTTAGCTATTAATTAACAGTGGATGTAAAGAATCTTCAAAATGATGTGTTCAAACATGTTACATTATAATGTTAAAAGTGATGTAAGCATTTCAATTAATGTGAGAATCAAATATATGTGAACATATCAATTTATGTGAGCATTTATCTAATGTGAACATTTGCATCATATGTTAGATACATGCTTATACTTACTGTAACACCACTCATATTGACTATAGGAGTCTCTGTTTCATAGCAATCATAATAATAGTTCAAATAGTCATCTTCTGAATCCTCATATTGTAGAGATGGAAACTGTTAATGGTCAAAAGATAATCAAAAAATGCTCTCCAAAAATAAAGTCTAGAATCTGATAATAATTATAGTACCAAAATATCCTTCAAAATTAGAGATCCTAATACAATAACTGACATAAAATACACATTAACCTATCCATTAAACTTTCTAATATTTCTGTCTTGGCTACAAAATCATTGATAATTAATGATCCATTGAAAGGAAATCAATACAGATTTCTATGTTAAAAGTTGTCTAATATAAATTGATCTTTTATCTGGTATGACAGGTGTGATAAATTACCTTCAATTGTTTATTATTAAAGATTTAGGTAGCTGTATACAACTATCTTGAAATCATTCACTACAGAATTATCACAATCTTATATATCTTTAATCATAACAATAAATCCAAATTTAAATTCTGTCATAATATCGTATTCTGTCACAATATCAATTTACTCAAAACTATCTGATATCCTTTAATAAATTGATACACTAAAGATATGAAAATATGAACTCCAAGCAAAATGAAGTAATATATTGTCCTAATCAACAACTGGTTGCCAACAGACTGAGTCTAATAAATAGATCAATAATACCTCTAATACTTATATACTATACAGGTGGGAGAGTATTACAAACCAACAGACCAGAACAATCCTTTGGCAAGAACTATATTCCCCCTTACATAGGTATGGATAGGCAACATATTGTTTCCCCAAGACAATGTAAACATTTATACAATCTAATTAAAATTAGCAATCTAATTAAAATTAGATCACACCTTCATTTCGTTATTATTTTTGGTTTGTCTAAAAAGATATAAACCATGGTCGCATACTGTTAGCATTCATTACAACCGATCACATGCCATGCATAATCCGTGTCTAAATATTAACAATGAATTGATACCATGATCTAAAGTAGAACAATATTACAAATGAGATTATGAGACTGCCGATAAGCGCTTGAAAAAGTGATTCTGATAAGCGGTAGAGTGGCGTGTGATTGTCTTTATAAATACCTGTATCAACATTAATGTTTTCTGTAAATAGAAGAGGAATGGGTCAGACAGAAGCAAGTTTGCTTGCATTATCTTCTGCTGGACAATAAGTTGGTCAAGTTTGAATTCCCTTTAGGATATGAGAGATATTTGAATTCCTTGGTAAGTGTTTTTGAAAATTGACCTATTTTCAACTTTCAACCCCTGGTTTGGAAAAATATCTTACCCTCTCAATCTAAACTGATAAGCTTATATCAAATTGTTCGACATCAGTGACCATAAACAGAGAGACAAATCCTACACAAATAACATCACTAATAAACATCAATTAATTAATAATCTTTCATCAACTGATGACCATTTCACTTTAAAGTGACATTTTACGGTGTAAATTATGAAATATTTATAATATCATGGTGCAGTTATGTAGTATTTAAAAAATAGCTAAGTGAACCCAAATGAAAAATTTACAATTTGGTGGGATATCTCAATCGAATTGAAACCAGTTTTTGCCACCAACATGTACAATAATTTAAAGAATCATAGACATAAGAACTGTAACTGTTATTATTGTCTTTGTGGTAGACTATATCGTAAGATCTACCCCTTGAAATCACCAGAAAAAGAAAAAACTGGTTATAGGGCATTCATCAAGTAACTGCAACTGAAAGGGCTAACATCAATACAGATACATGCTGTCATTCTCCTTCATTTTCCACTGCAAACAAGTAGACTGCGGAATTCAAACATGACAGAGAGAGCCTTGATGACCACCTGCTTCCAGGAAGGCCTACATTAGTAACAAATCAAGAAAATATCACTTGGGTGCATGATATGGTGTTGGCCGATCACAAATGACTGTTAATCTTGTGAGCATCTTTCAGAGGATTGAATGTATTTTGGTGCTCTTGAAAGATGAAATAAAAAATTTCAGATTCCTGATGTCCTATGATATTTATGCCGTTTTGAAGCAGATCCCAATGATTTTATGGCTAGATTTGGGCCCCTGCAACCCACCTATTTCCAAAAATAATTTTACAAATTACATATGTTTCAAAATATTTGTTGACAAGCTATATACAGGGTTCATAACTGGTGTCTTTACTTGTTGGAACTGTCAAATTTTATCAAGGTCTAAAGTTTTGAATAACATATAAGTTTTTTATGCAGAAAGTATTTTGATGGGTCAACGGAGGATGGGCTATAGTTGTTATTATATATTTAATGTACGGAAAGCTTTAGTTGTTTTTTTGTTGTTGCATCATTTTTGCATGGGATAGAAAGAGCATATTTCGAATGAATTAGGTACATTGGGCTCTCATCACTTAACATAACAGAAAATCTTCATTAAGGCACACAGTGAAAATTGACATCTACCAAATCGGATTTACACTCCAACAAGGTTCACAAATCATATTGAAGCATTCAAAAGTTGTCAATTGTTCTATGTTGTGTCATGGTACATGATTGAATCTCCCAAACCCTAATTTAGTTGTGTAATTTAGAATATAATAAAAGGCACAGGAGGCCATTTTTTTTTAACAAATCATACTTTATATTTTTATATTTGCATATACTCAAGACTAATATCAACCCCCCAAATGGCCCACCTGTCCCTTTAAGCATTGTCATGGGGAAAAGAAATAGTACAAATGTATAATGTCAACTAGGAGTATAATAAAAGAATCCAAAGTTTACCATTTTATAAATCTGCCCATCAATGTCTCTGCCATTTTTCTGGTGCCCAGTTAGATCAAAACCATCCTCTAATCTCTTGACATCACAGTAATATTTCCTGAAAGAGAAATGAAAAAAAAATTGAGTTTAACATTCTACATTTCAACAACTGATTGTAAAAAAAACCTTCACAAGGTATTTCTGAAATTTTTGGCATGGTACAGATTCTGACACAGGTAACAGAAGTTGCTGTTAGGGCTTGATAAGATCTTCCAGATTAGAATCATACAATGGCTTAAGATGCCGTCAAAAGTGGATTGTGTTTTCAATGACCAGGTCCTAATTGAGTATTTGCTCAAAAAGTTTCAAATTGCTCAAACTTTTTGAACACCTAATGCTACTCTGATTCTTTGAATAGGTTTGTCAACTTGGCACTGTATTGAGAAATGGCATAATCCAATAAATGATATGGTCTTATTAACCTGTACCGTATTAAAATAAGCCCACTACACTTAGTTTTGGGGGCGTGAAAATAGAACAGAAATGAGCAATGAGCTCATGTAAACAAAGCCCAACATTGCTTTGTCGCCACCTGTTTGAAGAGATAAGGACACATTTTTTCTCTCGGCTTCAATTCTTTAAAGAAAATCTTACTCAATTCTTTACTGTACATATTCATCAAAATATGTAATGGCACACTGCTTTCGATTTGTTAACGTTCGCAAACAAAGAGTCTTAACGATTGATTTGATTTGATTGGCTGAAATTTACTACCAATACAGTAGGGCCAATTTTGATTGCACAATATTTAGCTATGAATACGTAATTTTTCTCACTTGTGTTACCATGGCCGCATGGAAGAATGGGGGTGTGATTTGGACACGATATGTTGTCCAATAAACTAATTGTAGAGTTTAAGCTAAAAATTACACATAAAATTTCATAAACTGGTAACAACATTAAGTGTGTGACATAGTTTGCACTTGAGAAGGATTTAAGTCGAATTTATCCTGGGTTAATCTGATTCGATTTAGTCTAAAAACCATTTATCCTATATCAAAGCAAATTTGATTATGGTAATCAGAGCATTTATTGTAGCAGCAAATCAAATTGATATACGTTAATCGAGTAAATCAACTTGGAGCGTCTTAGCTCTGCTAACTTCCGTTTAAGTAATGGCGTCCAACATGTCAAAGTTCAACTTGATCAACTTATAGGAGAGGTATAGAAAAATACTTCCTGCCTCGCCACCATCTTGGAAACTATAAATAGTATAATGTTCATTTATCCTGCAGTATAAATCAGATTCGATTTGTGATGTCATTCTGATTAGATTAATCAAATCAGATTTAAGTGCGTAAAAATGCCTTTAAATTCGTGACAAATTTGTCTACAGTCTTAAACTAATAGGTAGGAGATATTTCTTTTAGGATCAAATTCAATATTAAGAATTATTTTCTAAAATGTTTGAAAATTGTGATCTTTTTCTCCAGACCCAGAAATAAAACTAAATATTGTGTCCCACACTTCCCCCAGACCAGTGACCTTTTAGTTTAGTTTAGATCTTAGATCTTAGATCAAAGGTTTAAAACACCTCTTAAAAAATAGTTATACTTACAATTCCTTAGCAACAGATTTAACGATTGAATTTGATGACATGATATCAATATAATTATTTAAAACTGATTAAAAAACGAGATGAGTGAATTTAATCAATTTTTCACATCACTATTTTTCCTCTTTTAACCCAATAACTTTTGTAAATATTGAGATTAAAGGGCGTTAAATATAGTGCATGAAGATAGTTAAATTATAGTTGGGTACTGACTACAATTCAATTTGAAAGAGATAAAATGTTTTTAAAGAAGCTTATGGGATGAAATCATGATAGAATTCCATCATTTGTTAGCTTGAGTTAGAATTAAGAGTTGCTATCAACGTTTCTAAGATAAACGATATTCATCCGCGATAGAACAGGTGCCCGGTTAATTCGTCACAAAATAATTTTGGTACGAAACAACTGGCTTCAAAATTCAACTTCCGGTTACGACGCGGGGAATTCAAACATGGCGGGTTTGAAAACACAGAATGCCATTACATTGAAAGGATCTACAGAAATTGTCACGGAGTTTTTTAGTAAGTAGCAACATTTCCAAATATCAGTCTATGATTTATGATGAATTTCTTGACATGAATTTCTAATTTTGCAAATTAATTTTCCACTTGTCTTATGTCTTTGTGTACCTTGTTGAAGACGTTTCGTATCATAATAAACTCTTGTAGAAGGACTTTTCGCACTATCAACCGTCATAACAAATTAACAATTGAAGTTTCTTCAAGGAATTGGCCCGCAATTAAAATAAATGATTAAAGATGAGGCTGCA
This sequence comes from Lottia gigantea, assembly GCF_000327385.1. Lineage (NCBI taxonomy): Eukaryota > Metazoa > Mollusca > Gastropoda > Lottiidae > Lottia > Lottia gigantea. Next base: position 1,455,043 of record NW_008709715.1, on the reverse strand, counting down.
AACAACAGAAACAGAATTTATATTGATATCAAAATTGTGCTGGACTGTTGTTATCACCATTTTATTCTTCCTGTGTACCAGATTGTTGAAATGGAGCCCTAATTCAGATGCAATTTAGGTTGCATATTCATAATTGGAAAATAAGACAAACATCAAAAGATAAATATTTGAATTAGAATGATCAATATAATTTGTGTTTATAGATTATGGTATTAATAGTATTTTATATCAACGTGGTATTTACCCACCAGAATCTTTCACAAGGGCTCAAAAATATGGGTTAACGTTATTAGTTTCAACTGATGATCAACTAAAGGAATATTTAGATAACATTACATCTCAAATAAAAGGTTCGTATAAAGCTGAATTTCCTTTTATAATCGTCTTGCAACGCATTTAATTTTCAATATAAATGTAATATGGAGATGTAGGCCTACTTCAATAACCTTGTGCCAGTGCCTTCAGTTGAAAAGTAACTTGCAGGCAGATATTCAGATTTAAGCATAACACATTTCTTGAAAGTTCTAACTTCATTCGGTGTTCATATTTTTATGAAACTGGATATTTCATCCCTTAACACAATTTGTGACTGATTGTGTTATAGAATGGTTAACAAATATGAGCCTACAGAAGTTGGTAGTGGTTGTTAAAAGTATACATACTAATGAAGTATTAGAACGATGGCAGTTTGATATAGATTGTGATAAGACAGTCACATCAGAAACGTAAGTAGTCCACACATTGTAGAAATCTCTTGATGTGGGTGGGGGGGGGGGGGGCGAAATACAAGGGCCAAAGGTCTGCCAGTCAGTGCCAGAGGCCTCCAGAAGCAAACAGATTTCACATGGCCTGAGATGAATTTTGAGCATGGAGAGGGGGGAGCATGGCCAGCATCCTACATACACCACTGCATTTGTATACACACCACTGTTAACTGGCCTGGCCTAATTTATGTCCTATCTGGAAACTATTTGAATAATTGGAATATGAGCCAGTGCGATCAACCAAGAAATTTGAGTTTTTTATTGAAAGTTTTAGGCTGAAACAAAACCTGAAGCCATAATATGTGTATCAAGATAAAATCACATTTTGATTCTTTCTTTGTTTTATTAGTAAAAGAATGAAAGATGAAAAAGAAATAAAAGATGGTATTAAATCAGTTATAAGACAAATTACAGCTTCTATAACATTTCTACCCTTATTAGAAACAGCATGTAAGTACTTTCAAGCAAAGAAGGATCTTGCTTTATCTGGCAAAGTTCTAGTTTGTGACACCCATTCTTCAACAAGGAAACTTAATCTGACAAGGAGATGAAAAATAGTAGCTGTCTGTATTGTATTGGACACTGTCAATTTGATTGTACCCCTGTTGTTTCCAATAGTAATATTGCGATCAACTTTGAGCTGGAAAGTAGAACATGAGCAATTAATGGCACCTGGCAATTATTAGCTGTCAATGTGCAAATGTCCAACTTTATGTAACTTTCAGTCAAATTCACGCTTATGCGACCAATTGCTATCTGTCCTTCATAAAAATACAGTTGCTCTCAGATTCTGTCAGTTGCAAGATGCTCCAAGCACAGTTTAATGAAACAATGTTTTTCCAGGTGCCTTTGATATATTGGTCTATACAGATAAAGATTTAGATGTACCAGAAAGTTGGGGAGAGTCAGGTCCTCATTTTGTTGTAAATTCAGAAGAAGTCAGATTAAGGTCATTTACAACTACAATACATAAAGTGGATGCTATGGTGGCATATAAAAAGTGTGACTGATGAAAGGATTGGTTCGCTAATCAATTGATATAGTGCTATTAACATACACATGTACATGTTATGTTAGAAATTCCCGTGATGCATCATGTACTGCTCAAAGACAGTCCATAAGCTCAAAGTCATCTCATACCAATTTATTGTGGACCTTAGAAAGAAGATCTGCATGTGCTCTTGAAGTACTTTATACTGTCTCTTGTTTATATTTCTTTGTGTTTGAGATCATTTCAAATCTTTATCTATGTGATGTGCTTTGATCAACAGGAGTAACAGCACAGAATTGTAACAAATTATTTTGTATTATGATAAACACTACAATCATGTGAGCAACTTTTGTGGGAAAGGAAAAGAAATATAAATTCTACACAATTTGACATCCATTCAATGTCTCATTTGGTAACCCAAAATATGTCAAATAAGACCATATTAAATGTTAGTAGACCCTTATTCTTGTCACTTGACATAAGCAACTTCATTGGGCTACATATGTCATTCATGTTGACCACTACATTGATCATAGTACATATGAATCAGAGCATAACTTCTGAATTAAACACTTTCATACAATATTTTGTTCAATGAATCTGTGGTTCATCATTTTACTATATCCTCTTGTGAAAATAATTGTTATCAGAGACCTTCATCCTTAGTAAAATGTATTAAGATGAGTTTGCTTGCTACATAATTTTCAAATGAAAAAAACAAAGATTTGAAATTACAAATTTTATTGACATTTTATGTGTTAATAAATAATGATAATATACACAAATCATGGTACAAATATGAAAGAAAAATAAATATATGTGTGATGTATCAGAAAGAAAAATGTCTTGTAAATGAGCAAAACTCTATGAAATGTAAATTAGCATGGTACCGTTATTCAAGTACATCATTCAAAATCAGCATTTAAATACATGTTTGTTACATCATAATTAAATTGTAAATATTTCATGAAAAGATGTAAAAAATTTTACAATGTACAAAGATTTACAAAGAATATATTAAACGTATCACAATGCTGCCTCATAAGTTTATATAAGTTCCAATTCCCTTCACCTATTCTAATATCCTGGTGCCTATAACCTGCACCTAATGTTGGACTACTTGTCGTTTGTGAGTCACATACCAACTCTTAATTCCTTGGACTATCCATGCGAGTCGTTCAATATCATCACAAAATCCTTCATCTTCAATATCTCGCCCCATCGGACAACGGTGGTATTGTTTCTTATATTCCAATAAACAGAAGCAACTTTGGCACTCATAGCACAATAAACGTCTCTTATTTTGAACAGCTACTGGTATGTCATAAAATCCATCGTCACCCTTTATTTCATTTACTGGTGCTTGCATCTTGAAGTTTTTCTTGTACTATATAGATGACATTTACAAAAGCTCTTTGCGACGGTTTACTCTGTTCCTTATTTGTACAACGTCCACTTATACCTCCCTACCGAAAACCCCTAGTTTACCATCTGTTGGTAGCTATGGTAACAAGATTTGGGTTATTAACGACGATCTATTGTAACCTGATCAAGTTAATGGACATGCTAATCTTTTATATATAACCTAATCTGTCTGAGAGTGAGTGAAGTTAAAACCTTATCATTACTCTCGATTTTTAATCACTGCCAATAGCGTCTAATAAGATCAGGCAAAAATATATGGCCAGCCTATAACAACTAAACCTATTAAACAATTATTACCACAGATCCTTCATGGTAGCTTACCTCTAATTAGTTATGGTATGCTGACTCTTATCAGCCCCTACGTAAGCTTTTACGGCTTATACGCCAGTCGATAACAGGAGACGTAGCAAAGAAGTGCGGAAGTTACAGAATGTTGCAACTGGTAGGACATGTAGCCGCAGGCATTCAATCTTTTATATTGTGACCTAAAGTCTATCTGAATGTGATTTCATCTGCCATTTCCTAGCTAAATCTGGCAGAAATTTCAGAAAGGTTTACAGCACACGTCAGTACATGGAAGATCTCATGGTTTAATCACAGGCTCTTGACATTCTGTCAATAAAATAGCAGAAATGGGAAGAAAATAGATTAACGTATATAGATATTGAAGCTTTTATTCTTAATTGATCATATCACAGCTCTGTGAGTGCAGAATTCCAATATTACGTGTTTGGTCGGTTAGTTAAGTAAACTGATCTGTAAGTTATTTATCTCTCGTTATGGGGTAGGGGGTCCCGAAGAATCGACCCATTAAGTTAATCAAGATTTGAGTCACTCCTTACCACCGATCTACATATCAATAAACCATTTATAAATGTTATTTATATAGATCAGCGTCCCTTCATAGACTTTATAACATAATATTACTTTATGGTTACTTCCAAAAGCCTACTCTAATTTTCTCACAAGCAGTTATTCAGAGCCCTTTATATTTAGGGCTTTACCGATTTTAAAATCGAGACGTCATCTGACTGCTCGTGAAGATATTTATTATGTAAGTGCTATGCTTATACTATATCAAGCCCATTTATCTAATCATCAAATATTTAGGTGAATATGTCACTTGAAGTAGGCTTCTGTAAGATTCTAGGCTTCTACTAGAGGGGGGTAACTCAAATAACCACAAAAAGCATTATGTATGATTTTGACCCATATGACTTCCAATATTCGTGAAAATGAGCTTTCAATAAGTCAAGGGCATGAGTAAATGAAAGGTGGTAATAATGTTTATTGAGCACGTTATACAACGACTTTGGTAACATTGAACATACACACTGTCCACAGATATCTGCTGGTGTGGTCAGAAATGAAGTTCAAGATATTTTTGAGCAACTTTTTAAGAAGTTTTATTAATCTTGTGTTCTGCTGCTTTATACTTCTATATGAGGGGAAAAGAAAATAACTAAATGTGAAGTAACAGAAGAGAGTTCACGCTAATATAATATACTATTTATACAATTTTATTTTAGGGTTGCCTTTAAACCTTGTAATGTAAAATTCTAGTCTACGTATTCTCACTTAGCTTAGCACTAGGATGTCCTAGAGTCTTATCATTTAACACTGTTTCTAGGATATCCTAAGACCAAGATCATTTTGAAAATACCTAGCCAGGATCAAGTGTCTGAAAATAGCTGAATCCAGTTTGCTTCATATCGAAACACGACATATTTCCTTAAGTATCAGCATGTTTTCAATATTAGCAAATCACGTTCCATTAATTCAACAAATATTCAATAATCTATACAGATTTCATTTTAACATGAGCACATTATAGTTCAAAATTCATTTCGATCAATCATTTATATTCACAGGATCATTTGTCAACCTCTGGACTGGGATCAGCCATTATCCCTGAAGAAAAGTTAGCTTCAAAATTAATAGTTTGGCATTCTAAATTACGTAGATTTATTAACACAGCGGACGTAGTCTCACAGAATTTTGGTACTGTTACTAATAATACTTCTTGACCTTTATCACCTGTAAATTAGAAAGAATAGAATCTTAGAAATTCTTGTAATTAAGATTTCAAACAACATGAAAATCAGTAATTGCCTGACACCAAATCCATTATATTTCATACTGATTCTTTTGAGTACTAAGTGTCAATGAACTGTGATTACCAAAAACCAAGTAAAATAAATTCAATACATTTTGGGGTTGATAGATAGAGCAGCGGAAGTTTTGAAAGGGTATATTAATTTATTCTTCCCATTAATTTCTGATTACCTTTAAATATACTAGATTCAAACTTGTCTTGATTACCAGCAAAATATATATGAGGACATTCATTTAAAATAAATGGATCTTCTTCATAGAATGGATAGCAACCTGTAATACATAGAAACTACTATCTTCTTTTACGTTATTTTCACTTTATTGATCTCTTTACTTATTCTGACACTAATGAGTATAAGATAGTTGAAAAGGTTTAGTAATAAACCTACCTCTTGTCACGTTTTCTTACATCCATTGCATTTCATTTTACTTTAAATTGAGAATCTTGAATCTAGCATTGTGTAGAACAGCATGCAAAATTCTGTTCATTTCATTAACCATAAAAGTTTTCAATACTACCATGACATCAATAAGTAGAATTATAACTTACCCAGTGTATCTGGAGCAGTAGGAGCTATATGTCCCCAGATTAAGGTTTTTTCTAACATATCTATTCTATGTTCTATATCACTGTATTTATATATATCTTCTATAGGTTGTCCTGATGTACCTAGTATTCTACAATATAGATCATAAATCATATTTCATACTCATTTCTATCATATTTGAACTCAACCTGCATCTATAAGTCTCTTATCATTATCAGATATAGAAAATATTTATATTATAACAAAAAGAAATGTGCAAGAAAAAGTTTGTTACATTGGTACATTTCCTGCAATCTGAGTTAGTCCCAGGAATGTTCAATGGATGAAAACTACTGACCTGATACCATCAAGACTAAAGTCGTAAGGATTAGTGACATTATGTAATGTAGGATATGTGTTAGCTTGTGGAAACATACATCTATGTAATTGCTGTTGTGGTAGAGTATAATTAGATGGATCATATTCACCAGCCATAATATCAACATCTACACAGCTCTAAAATAATACAAATATGATCTCAGGTGAAACACTTAATTGGTAAGCCAATTGCCAATCGGTAAGTTGTTATCTGTGTGATTCCATTGAAGGCAAGGAAAATTTTTAAGTTGCATCTCAAAATTCTTTCACTATAACAGTTTAATTAGACAGTTAGCAGATAACAAGTTACAAGTTCTTCCAGCAGAAGCTGATGTCACAAACTACCACCAAAACAAACCACAAACAAAAAAAGAGAGCTCCTGTTCTCATGTCCAACCACTTTAATGGAATATCAAGAAATATCTTCGGCAATGCATTTAAAGTAAGTAATATCAAAAGAACTCTTATATATTTAGAGAAGAAACAAAACATACTGCTAACTGAACTAAAATATCATCTAAACTTTTAATAGCATCTACACTAGCAGCTGTTATTTTCTTGGTTAAATACTTGGCCTAAAATACAATACAAATCATTATAAAATATACTCATGATCCCTGATATTCCACAACATAAATACAAATAAGATAGCTACAGATGCTTTAAACTGATCATACCTTATTTAAACTTTCTTTATCTTGAGTTGATTTACTTAAAGAATTACCAGCCAGAATAACTCGGACTATACTAGCTGTTGATTCTTGTTGACCCTCATCACCTAGTTGTCCTGTTATTAAATCTACTAATAACTGAGATTGGAATAACTTTTCCTGTTTACCTCCCATTTCTAGACCTGATACTAATACAATATATCTGAAACAATACAGAAATATCATGTGTCATATTTTTCTATAGATTAGACAGTTGGCAGGTTTAATGAGGACTTTCTCTTTTAAAGATTATGTAGTGATTAATCTAGGACTTTTTACAGATGACAGAGAGTATCACTGTAGTCAATGAAATACAATCCTTTCACATGGATTCAAAGTTTTCCATCAATTTTTGTAGTGTAAAAATAATACTACTATATTATACTGTAGTATATTGACACTTTTTAAGCTCATATTTAACCCAATTCTTTACCTGTCTTCTTGTAATATTGGTCTTGGTACTTGGTCTGGTAATATCTGAAAACAAAAATCTTCAACTTGAAACTTGCCAGGTTTATCTTCAGGCTCACATCCATATACAGCTATTACTGGACCTGTATAAAACCATAATTTCAATCAATTCAAATTGTTGAACAAAATATCAAATAAATCTTTATAGCAAACTTAAGGTTTTGTTTCATTCCATACTGTCCCAGTATTAAAGCAATAATATGCGAGTAACAGAGTAAAAATAGGCTTATTGAAAATATATGCCTTATGTATCTTAGCGTATAATTCAATCAGTCTATGTATATTTATACAAACACAGATAGATTTGAAGAAAAAAATTACTTACCTGTTACAGAGGTAGGTGGTTTTAATTCACCCAATAAAAATATCCTCTGTAATTCATCCTCTAATATCAACTTATCATTTTCATCCGTATATTTACTGAGTATAGGTTGGGGCATTAAATTGTGCTGAAAAAATCACATTATTATATTTGCTTATTGATGCCTATCATTCGATTAGTTCTTAGAAACATCTAGGGTTGTAAAAGTTTAGCTGGTTTCATTAGTGGATAGACCAGACAAAAATGTTGTGCTTCAAAATCTTGAAAAGTACAGTCAATAACACATTTTTCAACATACCTCCTCACTAACTTCTTTCAATATACTAGGTTTTAACTCCATGTGTTTAAATATTGTACCTATAACTACACACTTTTCATCTACTACTAATTCATGTAACTTTCTTACTTTCACGTCTGGACCTGTAAAATTTTAGAAATAAAATGTTGTGATCAATAAGCCACTGCAGAGAATATAGACCTATTATACAGTCGAGTAACCTAATTTCGTGGAAACCTATTATTCGTGGATTTTCGGAAATGATTAACAATTTACGTGAGCGACCTTGCGCGACCTCCGCATTAGTTTGTTTTGATAAACATGGGTTTTCTGTACAATATCAGCTAGTAGAATGAATCCAATAGTTGCAAGCAAGGTAAAATGTATTAATGTATACTTTGAAAAATACAAAATGGCGGATTTCACTTATTACCAAACGTCATCATTTTTTATCGGCCGAATTTCATTATAATCCCGAGCTGTAATCGGAATTCCAAATGTCGTCTGCTAGAATATAATCCAACGAATGAAGTCACGTGATCAACTAGCGGATTCCGTGTCAGCAGAAAATTTCTATGGAACACAAAGTGGACCATATTCTTATGTTGTTTCAGTGACTTTTAGCAATAAATCACGCTACGTATCTTATTTTGTCAGTCACTATTTTTTTTTTAAATCGTGGTTTTTTGAATGAATTGTCACTAGTTATAATGAATTGATATTAAAGATAAATACTAAGAGAAGTTAATTATACCACTGGGTATGCATACAACGTGTTTATCTAGACTTATTTATAGATCAAACATTGTACACGAAAATAGGTGACGCATTCTGCCGCCGTTTTCTTGTCTGAAAAACTTTATTCCAATTAGTAGATGTTTAATTTATCATTCAACAACAATGTTCAAGTCTTATAATATTTAATCTTCCATGATAATCTGGGCAGGCATAAAAGAAATAATTACCCCATTTCTCTTTAGCAGCTTTAATAAGTTTAGGTTTCATAGTCAGAAGTCTTTCTGAATATAAGTGAGCATACTGCCTGCTAAAAGATCTTCCTTTCAATTTGAATCGTTCGTTGTGGTCTTGAAAATTGCTCGAATTAGACCTTGAATATGTGGCAGTCTCATTTTCATCTGCAGAATCATTCATAAAAGCACCAACACCTCTAGGATCTGGTTTATCTGTGTATATCATTGTATTATCACAGATTATTTTACAGAGCAGACAATATCGATAAGGAAAAGTCAATGTAAACAGGACTTTCCCGCTATTCAGAGCTCTTCAGTTTAATGAAAGCTGTTAAGGTTGAGTAGGTGCCCGAAGGGACGCTACTTGTGAAATAAACAGACTACAACTAAATTGTTCATTTTATTCTCATGTCACTCTATGGTTTGATCCATGTCTCTCCGACCTGGAACATCTTAGTCGAAGATATAGTATTCGTATTGCTTCAACAGCAATAGAATGGATAGCTTGCAAGGCAATATAACATACGCCCACTACCAGCTCTCAGAAATGATAAAGGAGCCATGGTGGCTCAGTGAGTTAGACGCTTGCTCGCTTACCTGAGGGTCCAGGGTTCAATCCCGTCATAGGTCAAGATAATACCTTCGGATTTTTCAACCCGGTTTCCCCCTGTCAGTGATGCAGTTACGAGGGGCTGACATGGAAAAAGCGTCTAGTCGTTCGGATGGGACAATAAACCGAGGCCCCGTGTGCTACAGGCTGTGCATGTTAAAGATCCCTCGACAGTTGGAAATCGAAAAAGAGCAGGCTAATGCCGCCGTCCTGACAAAATTTCCCTCATTGCACCCTGCATGGCGTTGCCCTTCTTCATTAGCCCACATGGTGCAGAAAAGTAGGACGTAAAACTCCATTTTTCATTTTCAGAAATGATAAAGTTTGTAGCGGTTTAATATGTGAAACCAATCATCCGATTGTTACTAATTTCAAGCTTTACTGAGATTCAAGGGCAATAACTCCAAAACCATTCATCCAATTATTACCATATTTGAACTTGAGATCTCATCAATATATATTTTACATACCAAGTTTCATCAGGATCAGATAAAAACTGCACCCTGTGTCATCACTGCAAGCAAAATTTGAAACGTTTTTACTAAATCAAAGGCAATAACTCTAAAACCGTTCATCCGATTATGACCAAATTCAAACTTGACCGAGATCTCATCAAAATTTATACATGCATACCATGTTTCATCAAGATCAAATAAAAGCGGTAGCCTCTATCATGCCTACAAGAAATGTGGATGAATGGACAGGGTTGACGGCAATATGATTTCAAACTTCTAATATTTTACAAAAATATAAACCTGAGATCTCATACAGATTCTAAATTCCAGAGATATCACTACTAACACATTTCTTTAGATGATTTTATTTCAAAGGTATAAGATTACCAAGTAATGTGATTCAAACAGATCAAATGAGAGACAAGGTATTCAAAGCTCTAACAATTAAAGTTAAGAATAATTGCAAGATATAAATCTCCTTTTACATTATAAACCTCTTGGGAGTATGCCGAAGCAGATCACAAACTATGGGCTCAAAGTTTAACATAAGCATTCAATCATTATACAGTGTTCTATTTAATTTTTCGCATACTGAATCGATAATTGCCAGAACAAATAAGGATGATTTCTTAACTTCAAAGCTACATTAAGTTTACATATACATATATATGCATAATCACCTTTTGAAAAATTAAACATTATAGGGAATTTCAGGCCTTAATCTTTATCTGATGGTAGGTAATTCTAGTTAATATCATTCTGAAATTAAAGAAAGGGCTCTTATTACATCCCAGATTTCATAAAATTCTTCTTATGACCCCCTATAAATTCAGATATTTGAAGAATTTCTGAAATTTAAAATACTTGATAAACCAATGATACAGAATTTGGCTTGTCATTTCACGTAATATTTTATGAAATAATTATAAAACTCAAATTTTTCTTTCTCAAAATCTCAAAATTCTATTTGAAGGAAATTGTTATTTTTACACTACCATTAATAAGGGATGTTTGAGTTAAGGATTTCTCTACTCTATCTGTATCATATTATAATAATATAAAATGTTATTTACAATGCTAATATACATGATCATATACACCTATTTATAGCATAGCATGTTATAATCATGCAGTTTATTATATAAAGCTTCACACTAATATCTAAAACTCAACAAAAAAATATATAATGCTTTTAAACTAATAATGAGAGTAAAACAAGACATATTATCGATCCAAAACCATTATACCAAGAGACAAATCTGTAGATAAGAGTTACAGCACACTTCAAAATTTCAGTTATCTCAGGTTTATTAGGGATATATCATTCATTTCTATGATAAAAGTAAATTTCCCACTTCAATGTCATATATTTACCCTGGCTATCACTATGATCAGAAAGGCATGGTTTCAAAATTTTATCCAAAATCAATACACAAGTGTATATTTCAGTATCCTATCCATAAATCAATAAGAGACAATTTCTGTAAAAATGTAAATTCCAAATGATGTTTGCATTTTGTATTATTTGTGTTGATGTAAATATGTGGTCACAGTTGGCAATGATTGTAAAACTAAAACAGGTTTGGATATACAAGACAATTGTTTGTTGTTAATAAGGTACTTAAATTATATAAATAATCTATAGGCTTATATACCATTAAATAATAATATAATAAACTAAATAGGAAGGGAATGTAAATCTATGAGCAGAAAAATACTCTATTTCTTATGAGTATGGCACGTTCTTGAATTGAACTTTTCACTATTATATTTTTATATTTTGGATTGTCACCCTACTTTTACCAAACCCAGTCCTTAATTTTTAAGATATTGACACCTGAACACATTTGTTAAATAGCATTAATACTACTTAGTTCGTACAAATATATTCATGCACATATCCAAAAATAGCTAAAACTCTATTTTACCTGATAATTTACCTAATGAACATCAATGGTTAAATCTTGAAAATTTTAGCAGGCTGAAAGCAAATTATCCAACAACAAATAGTTAGCAACATAATCATGTTTTAGGATGATTCAAAGGAAGATATAAAGATAATAATCATTCTAAATAGTATGATAGGAATAAGTATAAATTTGAAAACTATTTTTTTCATTCACAATTTTCCATTGAAAAAGTAGTGATCAGAAGAAAAAGTGAGCTAAATTAAAAATTCATATCTCTTTGTACTAGATTTCGTTCTATGAAGAATACAGTTTTAGTAATAATGTTCACATTACTTGTGCTATGTTCACAGTAATAATAATTATGCAAGTAAAGTCTTCTATATCAGACATATTTGAGATTTTTATGGTTGAACCCTTTCATCCTATTCATATTATTATCAGTTATATTTTGAAGAGATAATGCCAAGTCTATTTTGATATGTTATTCTATCTTGAAGCAAATTTAACTGCTCTTGATTAAGTTTGATAAGAAAATAAATAAGTTTTCTAAATTTTCATGTGTATGGGGGACACTGACAACATCAATTTGGACCATTCCAATTTTCAGTCAGACGTCTGTGGTTCCTGCAATTCCACAAAATATATGTGTTTGATAACGTCACTAATTGCAAAACATCCTTTATCATATAAGGTTTTTTGCGTGTACTTATTTTTTGTGGAATTGCAGGAACCACAGACGTCTGACTGAAAATTGAAATGGTGCAAATTTATGATATCCGTGTCCCCATTACACATGCAATTTTTAGAAAACGTCTTTACAATCCCTTTTAAACCTATAATTTCTCTATACTTTTGAACTGAATAAAAAATGTTAACTTGGTAGAAACACATAAAAAACTTGAACTTGCCATTATTTCTATAAGGTTCAGGTTGGTCAGATTCTGTACAGAGAAGTATATGTTATTTGAAAGTTTATCAATTTACCTCATATTATAGATATGTACATTTACTGGTTTTACTACAAAATATTTACATTAACAGTTTCATCATATACAACTGTAACCATAATAAAATAATCTTATAATACAAAATACACAACTACCATTATTCTGGTCCTTAAAACACAATCTCAAGATTCAAATGTACAAGTGTAAGGTCATTTCTTAGACATTTATTATCTAATTAAAATGCTTATCAAGATGTTTTCTTTCTTGTTATTATTTACCCTACTAGCCATCCATAATCTGACAAATCAGTGTTCAGTTGAACTTTGATCAAGAAATTCCCCAAAAATCTCTTATTGATATGGCATTTAATTGGTTAATATTTTAATGACCTAGTACATACATTGCATAACAATTTCATCAGATCATTGATGGCGAGTGCAGTCTCACACAGAAAAACACAAATTAAAACATTCAAATTTGCAATTTTATCAGACTGAAATTTAACAATTATGTTACTGTGAAATCATTCATTTCTTTGAGCATCCAGTTTTTTAAGAAATAATTTCAGATTTGTCGTAATAATTTCATTTAGAAAGTTAGAATAACAGCACTATATACCTGTACAGATAAATAGTTGTCTCAACTTGCGGTCTCAAAGATTCAATATAGAGTATAACTAGTAGCATAAAAGGGGAAACCCATTTAATTTAAAAACTATTCAAGCATTTGGATAGAGCTGGAATGCACCCTGTTGTGTATCTAGAATACTTTTTAACTTAATAAGAAATGTCTAATAAAATAAAACTAAATACTTCACAACCTGTGTATATCAGTCTTATACAATTTAACTCTATTCCTTAAACAGTTATTGCTCACCTTAAATTAAAGACCTTGAATTCCACGATGTCACCTTGAGTCAAATTACAACATTCCTCATTATAAAATTCTCAAACACTGACCTTTCAGACTACTCATGTATAGTTTTTTTACTATATTTAATACTCAAATTACTATATTTCTTAAAATGTTGATTATATTTTTGTGAAGATTTTGTTTAATCAAAATATTTTTAGCAACTAAAATTCTAATTTATAATAGCATTAATGTTCCGAGTGAAAGGCAAGAATTTAACAGTGGAATCAAGTGACTAACAAAAGTATTCATTTGAGCTCCAATTGTACAAAATTGAAATCATACCTCTGTGCTTTTTGACATTATGTCATCTGGGCTAGTGGTCATTAACATAAATATTTGATGATGAATTTGTCAACAAGACCTTTAATCAAAAGTTGAACAATTGATTTAGTTATTTTGAAGGTTAATAAATGCCTTATAGTAATAAGACTAGAGTATAATGTCATGATAAATATAATAAAAGTTTAAGAGGAGATCTTCATGCCTTGTGATTGCACTGACCCACCACGATTTAAACGTCTCATTCTGTAATAAAAAAAATAAAATAAAAATATAGTCTTATTTATAACAATAAACCTCATTTGAAGTTATTTATGTGGAAAAAAATATTAATAAAGATATACACTTCTTTACAAACCAATTTAACTTTTTTTTATAATATAGAAAGTTATCCTTGTTTTAAATTTTTGACTAAAAAGTTATAGAAGGAAATCAAAATCAAAATATGAATAGATTAATCTTTGTAAATTGGGGAAAAAAGGTATTTCATTCAAAAAAAAACTGAGAAAAACCCAAAAATTCTACATCTGACATAGAAAATAATTATATCAACAAAATAATGGGTTTTGTCATTCACATATTAATTCATAGGAATTAAATGTACCTTTTGTAGTAGAATGGTTTGAATAGTAGATTAATAGTACAGAATATAAAAATATGTCATGCAATTACTATATACTATGAATAATTCTTATGTGTACAAAAAAAGCGTTGTCAATTCAAGATATACAGAGTAAAGACAACTGAAACCACATGATAAGTTTTCTAAGGAAATGCTAATACTGAAATCTGGCACAATCTTTTTATTATCATATATTTAAAAAGCATTTGTCCTAATAATCCAAGATACAAAATCAAAATTACATGCAAAAGTAATGTGCAAAAGCTTTATCTACTTTAAGTTGATACAAAACAACACTTGAGGTTCATGAAATTCTGTAATTTAAAGGTAGAATCATTTAAGGACAAAAATGTTTCAAATTCTAAAAACTGCCCCAGAATAAAAACAACTCCCACAAAATTTGTTTCAGGTTGATTTAAGAAATATTTGGGAAAGTATCAGGCCTCTAGCTGGGTTATAAAATACCTCAAACACATAATGACTTAGAATTTCACTGAACCTCCATGATACGACCAACGAGCACAATTAACATGCTTCTGACTATGGCACCTTGCAGCAGACTTATGTCCTCGAGAATGATCAGACCTGAGAAAGTTGGGAAGAAAACAGCCTCTTCATTATATATTATATTTTACCTTTGTAAGAAAATAGAGAAGAGTAGAGCTCATAGCTATAATTAAAATTGATATATCTAGATATATTGGAATATTGAAAAATCACGAAAAGCTCTTATAAAACCATAATCTTGGAAGATATCCAACATAGCTTACATTTGACATAATGGTATATATTATGTTTATGAAATAAGAAAGCACCAGCCACCATGAAAAAAAAATTAATATTATGTATACTTCACAAAAAGTGCTATTTATAAAGACAAGAAGAAGGTTGAACCTCCATCGCCCTAAGTGTTGATCATCGGGGCTACAAATGAAGCTTATAATGTTGACAGAATATATCGATGTCATACATGGCGTAATATATCCACAAATGCAGAGGGTTAAGAGGCCAGGAAAATATAAATATATAGTTACATTTGATAAAGAGCATTGTTTCAATACCTACATGAATAGGTATTTCACACAAAATAAATACAGAATAAATGAGGAATAACAATCTAAATACACAGGTACCTACCTAGGGGAATCTAATGGACTATTGGGGCTTCCTTTTCCCTTCACAGGTTGATCTTTCTCATACTTCCGACATGAAGCTAACTTCGACTCTAAGGCCTAAATTAGAAACACAGATATATGATACAAGTTTGAAAATAAAGCTACTGTATGATATAATAACCATGGTCATTTGAAGTCAAAATCTGAACAAACTCCATTCCTTGTTGCTTTTAAATTTGAGCAAAATTGTGATACTTCAGTTAAGACTGTATACCCTTTTAGTAGGGCAAAACTGTAGAGGGAAATCAAAACCGTTGAGGACTAGAACAACCTGAAGTCAGATTTTAATATTGAAAAGTAAAATGGAACTGTATCTATTTTAGTCTAATTTAATGTTTGCAACTTATATAACAGTATGACATTTTTAATAATAAAACAGTTGAAGTGGAAGAAGTAAAAATTTGTGACAGAAGACGTTGCACTTGCACCTCTTGCTTCTCTTAAAACAAACAAGCACCAAAAGTCTCACAAGTGATAAACTCACCCCAACTTTTCGTAATAAATCACCCACAATATTCAAAGCAGATATACGTGCAGCAGGCGTAAGTGCTGAGTTACCATTAAGAAAACCTGAAAAAGAGCCACAATATTTTCCATTCATTAAATGAATATAACCTTTAATGCCATGGTATATAAAAAACATGCAAGAAAGACATAACCAAATTTCCTTTAAATACATCTATCTAATGTAATACTTTAAAATTTGCCAATCAAATATACAACATTTATAATTGTAAACATTCAAAGATTGTAAATAAATAGCACTACCTCTCCCAGGTGTGGGAACTGGGGTTGTAGGTGTTGTTGGTGTGACAGGTTCACTTTTTGCAGTTTTGGAACCACTATAACCACTATCTACGAGTTTTTCCTGAGTTTTATCTGCTATGGTCTCAGAGGTATTTTTTATCACTTCATGATGCTCTCGTACATGAAGCTCCTGTTTTAAATCTAAAATGAAAAAATAACTTGACAGTAAAATTATGATAAATGATAATACAAATATTTAAGTAAAACTCCTATTAAAATCTTGTCACTAAGGGCCAATCTCATTATTATTATATTATAAGCATGTTCCTAAAACCTATATTTTGATATACAAGTAAGCTAATTACCTCTAGATTCATCACGTAATCTCTGTACGGTTTCAGCTAACGTTTCTTTTTCATCTAATTCACTCTCTAAAAATGCATTTCTTTCTATAGCCTATACCAGATAATAGAAAGCATGAATTAAAATCACTCTCAAGGTAACATGTCATACACAAAACTATAGGTAAGGTAAGTAACCACTGAATGTGTTTATGTTCACTTTCTGTATAAGCAGTCAATAACTTTAACTTCAGACCATCTTCTGTTTGAAAAAGACAATAAAATGATCAGTAGAGGTCAAAATAAAGAATAATATAAAATAAAATAAAAATATAAAAATATAAATAATATTACTAACCAAATTTAATCTAGCCTCAAAATCTTCTAAAGAAACCACTGTGGCCCTAAATATAGAATATCAAGTGATGGTTTACAGTTTTGAACTATAAAAATTACATCATTTCCTAGTGTCTATTTTCAGTTCAGGGACAGTTGAGCTATTTATAAAATACTTCAAACTAGGGATTTTACTCACTATTTCTACATATGTTTTTTCTATAGTCTATCTTAATATGACGACTTGTCATTTTAACATTCAAACATGGTTAATTCTGGACATACATTGATTTGAGTATGAATTTCAGCAGCGAGCTGTGAATACTATTTGTGATAATGGCTTAGCTAAAAAATTCCTATTTCTGAGACTAAGATAGGATTGGTAAAAAAAATGGTGCATCTGTCCCTTTATAAGCATTCACAATTTAAAACCGTCAATTCACACTAAGAAAGGAACTTTTCCTCCTAAATAGTGTATAGAGATGCATTTAAAACCATTTTCAGCCTGTTTCAGTGAAACATCATTTACTTTGATCTTGGATACTAAGTTGCTCAAGTTATTGCACATGAATGAATGAATGAATTCAACTCAATAAGCAAACCCCTAAATTAACTTTTGATATTAGTTTAATTTCAACTTATATGTTTTAACATTATTTTGCAAAACTAAAAAAAAAACAATAAGGTATAAACTATACCTTTTAGACCTTTCTAAATCATCATTAGCTTGTTCAATCTCTCGAATATATCGCTGAAAATTATCTTTTACATGCGTTGTTTGTATTAATTCATCTTCTAACTCACATATTCTTCTATGACTACCTGATTGCAAAGATTCTAGTTTATTCTGAAACAATGAACAATATTGATACTACTTCTCAAAATCATTCAATTTTTCTGAAAAAATCAATAATAAGGAATTCATCTGTCTTTCCTTTTAAATATTTTGTTAATGAGAAAAGTGTTGCTACAAGTGCCTTGAATGTACTCTCTAGTGTTAGGAGTAAATGTTAAATGCAAAGATCCGAAATGGCAGAGTTAAGTAAATAAAAGCACACCCTCAAAGTTTCTGTTTCTTGTTTCAACCTAGCATTATTTGCTTCTAAATCTCCATTCTTCTTTTCTAACTGTTTAAGCTGTGTTTCCATTTCATCTTCTAATTCTTTACTACTAATCTGAAATTCTTCGAGTTCTTCTTTTGTTTCTTCCAGCCTAAACAAAATGGAATACGGTATCTATGTCTATAGCCTGTTAAGATGGTGCTAACTACAAATCTTAAAACTGTGACTTGAAATATGTGCAGTCTAACAGAATTCTATCAGTTACATATAGGTCTAGCCTAGCATGAAGAATTAATTATAGACTACATTATGTAACATCATTTATCATTCTCATTCAGTCATCTATCTACGTACTATCCCATTTATATGGTAATAGCCTACATATGTGGAACAGTTTGGATTATATACCTATACAGCATTTAGCCTAGAATTTGACCTATATTATTAACCTGAATGCAATAAGTTTACAATCTTTTAGAAAGAGAAAATGCATTATGCTAAATGGAATCGAAGATATTTGAATTATTGCATCTGTTGTCAGAGCTAAAGACACAGGTATACTTCATGCCTTAGGAAAATGTTACGTAAAGATTTAAATATTATTAAGTTCATGATGTTTCATGTATTTGCTGGTTTTAATTATCAGCTATGACTACAGCTTTTTCTCAAAATCTGATGTATGATTCACCAACAATTGAATTCTGCTTTGTTTAGGTATGCCGGTATCTATTATGACATAAAAGAAAGTCAAAATCAACTCACTCTTGTTTAAATCTTTGGGCATTTTCTCTCCAATAATTTATTTCCTCTTGAGGATTTGCAAACTTTTTGTCACTCATTCTGATAGATCTACATTTGCTAGGATGAAATGGTTTGACAAGCCCAGCTGTTTATTGAAATTGAATCATATCTGGTTCAGTTGGCAACTCCTTTTTCCTGAACAAGATTTTTATGAAAGGCAATTATTAAAATGAGATAATCCCAACCAGGCACGTTTGACAAGTTTCAAGACTGTGAGTTTATACTTTTGATTGTTGAGCTGGTGGATTAGTCAAGTGGCACTGGGTCAACTCACTGGTTGGTAAAAATATTAAAAAAGTTTCATTCAACAACAATTTGAGTGGATCGAAATAATTCGTGAATTGATGGGCATATACTTGAATCCAATTGCACACATAACGTGTTGATATAAAAATGACGAACGAATATTTAGTTCAATAAGAAATATTCTGTCATTTGTCAAAAATAAACAAATATCGCCAACAAACGGAAGCAGTCGATCCACTATGGCTGCGAAAGTAGTCCGACCAATGCAAAGAGCCTACGCCCAGGTACTATATTATTGACAGCTACGCGACAATTTAACATTAAAAACATATTATAACGGTTTCAAAATAGACTAACACCAATTAATATCAAATGTGAGTCGTGAATTCCGAATCAAAATCCCTAATTTAAAACAGATCCAATGGGGGGAAAAAATATGAAAAGTAAAGGGAGGTAAATCTTTTATCTTTTTAAGTTCCACATCACCACTTCCGGATTAAACTCAGTTAGTCCGAAATGTCGACAAATTTGACATTGGGCAAGGTATTGACTTGTATTTTGACCTTACATTTGATATAGAGGTCTACGACGTTATTGGAAGTAAATAATTTCATATGCCATAGCATATATAAAATTACAAAACATTTCACCTGTAAAAAGCCCTTTTAGCGAACATTATAATGCATTCCTACTCAAGGGCAGTAACCCAAAATAGGCCTATATCTCCAGCAAAATTGGTCCTACCCATTTAGGCCTACACGGAGTCTGCTCAGCAAAATATCAAAGGTTCTTACTGAAAAATTATGTGGATTTTAAATTCTTTCAGTTAGATTATCCTATAATGAAAATTGAAGTATGGATTTCTTCACCCCATTCAATTATCGAGTCAACTCAAATAAATGCTGATTTTACGATTTCACTGATAAAATCAATATCCCTATATATATCATAATATATCATTTGTTATAGTTCCCCAAAAATTATATTCTGATCGTGTAGTGATTTGATCCTATTAGATTCTTATAGGCCTACGGATATGTAATAGGAATATAAATTGACGTCAAGAGATAATGATGAACCAGCGGATTTCGTATATTGACACAATAAGCCTTCGCCCACACAGTAGAATTGTTTACGTTTTGAACGACAATTTTGGATTACCGAAGAAGTCAAGGTTGAAGAATTGTTTTTATTCCTTTTATGGTCAATCGGTGATGTCATCAATGGCACCTATTACATTGACTGGTTCAACAAATGATAACTAGTGTGTGAAGCGATCTTGTTTCGATAATAGGCTACTTATTCTTATATGTATATATTTCGGAATACTGTCTCTCGGGAGTTGCGGAGCGTATTTCATTTATTAATGTTTCATTGAGGTTTTGAGACCATTCACTTTTTAAAGATAGATAGAAGTAGGCTTTGGAACAAAATTTAGAATGGCATGCAAGGCCTATCTATAGAAAAATATAATGGTTCACAACAAGCACAGTCTTAGTAATTCTGTAACGCACTGTCAGAAGTTTGCTCGAGATAGTTGTAGTCTAAGAGAAATGGAGAATTGTTTCTGCCATAATTATTCGGATTTTTGGTTAAAATTCCAATTGATATACTGCAGACCAAACAACGACACATCATCGAATCGTTATCTCCCTTTTATCGTAGGCTATGTTAAACACCGAGATATTCTTATGGTTGTTATCCCAACGGCATACCCGTAATAGCCTAAGTTCGCCATTCCAGTGATTCTAAACGTCATCAGCACTAATAAATGAAATAGGGGGATTGATTTGAAAAAATATAAGCAGCCCTGATGGAACGAAAAAGTGATGTCCAACAGGTTGTGCAAGTTAAAAGACTTATGTCATGCTACATGCTAATGCATGATCTCCATTCGTCCAAAAAACTTAATTTTATTCCTTCTGCCATATTCAGTGTTTTCTTCGTATAACCAAAGTCAATCAAAAATTGTCGATGTCCATTTATATGTTCGGTGTAAATCACCTATGTTCGAGTGTAAAAGTGTTACGAGAATAGAATTTCCATAAAAGCACAGGCCAAGGTCATGAAGTGAGAACTAAATATTTCTAATTTCTGTTAAATTTAGTAAAATAGTTATACTAATAAAGAAAAATCTGACTGATTTAAAAAAAGAAAGCATCACTGAAAACATCCCCACCCCTATGTCGTAAAATTACGCAATATTTGTCTTTTTATAGAGATACAGAAATACTTCTGACGTTTTACAAATTCCCCTTACGAAACATTAAAATGTCAACAATTTAATATCTATTGGTTGAATGGCGTAAAAATGTAAAGTGCACGGATGGTTTTCAATTCACAATATATGAGGCGTACCTCAAAGAAATACCTTCGTTAATAATATGCCCCAGAAAAAGCAATATGACGAACAATAGTCAATGAAAATATCAAAGAAAAAATCTCGAAAAATCTGAGCTTCGAAAAATGTTTGAAATTTTATTTGTTTACGACCCATTCAGAGCATTTTAAAACTATAATGATTTGGTGTGATTTTTGCATTTGTCATTGTTGCTAAGAATGTACAAAAGATGTAAAAAGTTGTCAACTATAGCTAAATAATTTACAAATTAAATAAAAAAAAACAACAATTGATCCATTGTTTTGACGATTTAAAATTTTGGTATAGACTATAGTATATAGTTGGAAATTTCTTTTAAGCTTTGGTTAACAACATGGTAACACATGTTTTGATTATCAGAAACCATCAGTTTTGAGCCAGTGTGTGAGCTTATACAAGTTCATGTTTTAAGCCAGTGTGTGAGCCCTATACATACAAGTTTAGGTTTTGAGCCGGGGTGTGAGATTAGATACAAGTTCTGGTTTTAAGTGTGTGAGATTACATAAGACTCAAGGTATTGTGACAGAGCGCTTACATAGTCTGGTCAGTTTAACAATTGAGTACACACAAGGTTAATCATTCCAGACGCATGTTAGTAATACACCAAATACTGTTTTCCCTGTTTATAAAAAAAAATCAACGTTTTGAAATTTTGTTTGAGCTCACATATATACGGGTATTATTTTTTTTTTTAGTAATGAGCATGAGAATAGAATTTATAATGATGAAGCACTCTTGTTCTTGCGCCTTATTCTCGACGGCTTAACTTAAATTCGCTGATTATAATTCGTGTCATTTATACGAGGACATTTATAAACAGTTACTATAAAGTCCAAGACTCACTGAAAGGTGAACATGAATGACCGGCTGACGCGACGATAAAAATGGGTCGAATACTCAAAGAAATCTTATTTTGATCTATTTTAGTCTTTCTGGCAATTATTTCCTGAAATTTTCTGAATCAGATAAAAATATGCATTTATCATACAAAATCAGCCCTATTTCAATTTACTAACATTAAAATCACATGACATCTAGGTCAATTTAACCTATATGTAAATATAGGTACGTCATCATCTTAAAGTGCTATATTTACATTGACCGAATTTTATGCATATTTTATGTTTTCTATAAAACGTTTCTTTCTCCGATTCATTATTGACATTTTTGTCATCGAATTATATACTTTAGTAATATACAGCGCTGTAATATAATAACAATGGCTTGTATGACGTTTTGCAAATTTTTTCTTTTAAATATATTTTTGTCTTCTGTTTTTACTCAAATAGCATGTAATTTCTTAGATTCATAAATTCTCTTCCACGTCAAAAATTCTCAAATTTCAATGTTATTTAAGGCTTATTGACAAATTAGGAATCAAAACAAATTTTCTTTTTTATTGACGCGCTTTTGTGGACCCTATGATCACATTTTTATTAGTGCTGATTAATGTTATATGTTTATTTATATTTTCCACACAAGGACGTTTGTTTATAAGTTTATTTCTATTTTGAAATATTTCCTCATCGATTTTTGTATTAATATATATAAAATGATTAGTCAGTGTCTATATATACATGTATTCTGCTTATATAGCATACGCCCTAGCATTTGTCTATACACTATTATACACTAAACAAATTAGGATTTCCATTGCCATTTAATTTTAAAATCTTTATTCAGCCGTTTGAAAAAGCGAAAATTATCTACGACGGCTTTTGGCATACAAAATACAATGTATATTTAGATTTAAAGATCTTTTGCCACGAAATTTCAGTACCGAAACTAAAAGAGAATTTTAAGCAAAAAACCATTTTTTATCACGGATAAAAACTTAGTTAGCTTGTGCCCCTCCCCACCCCCAACAAGCCTATAACAACACTGTAGGCCTAAAGGATAAAAAACCATTAGTTTTCAGAATCGAAATATCTTCAGGGTATTCAGAAACAGGAGATCTTGCCAAAATATCTAGAGCTTATTATTTTGGTTGTCTCGATCACCGTCAAAATATTGACAACGCTTATCAACTGACTGTTTATGATTTACAAAGGCGTTAACATCTAGGCCAATAAATATAATTATATAAATCATAGATATTTAACTGATCGTGTTAAATTTATTTTTCAACTTACTGAGTTTTTATATAGGACATTAGTTATCAGTTAATTTTCAAGGCCCGTCCAATAACATTTAAAATCGTAATGAAATGAAACATAAAGGGAAAATAGAAAAATAAACTGCAGATAAATATGTAGGTGCTATAAGGTACTCTATATCGAGGTTCTAGGTAAGCTATATCTAGATGTGAGGTAAGCTATATCTAGGTGCTATTATGGGTAAGTTGTATCCAGGTCCTAAGAAAGATAAATCGAGGCCTTTGGGTTAGATATATCCAGATAGGTAAGATGTATCGAGGTCTTAGGTAAGACAAATCTAGGTGGTAGACAAGGTATAACTACTTCTTATAGGTAAGATATATCTGGGTCCATGGTAGAATATATCTAGGTGCTAGGTAAGATATATATAGATCCTACTTAGGGTATATCTTGGTGTTAGGTAACCTTGGTAAGATATAACTATGTGCTAGGTAAAAGATATCTACGTGTTAAGAAAGATACATCTAGGTCCTTCGTAAGATATATCTAGACCCGCAAGATATATCCAGGTCTGAAGCTTGCACAGCGTGAAACATGTTTCAAGTTCTGTTAATATTTCTAAGTCTTACGTAACTGTGACTTATACCTTGACCATCTTTTTAAATGCTGCCATTAGGTTGGATTGCACGACGGCAAATATTTCAGCCAAAGTCCTTGATAGAAAGTCAGTAAACATTAATCCATTATGTTCACATTCTTTCTTTCAAAGACCCGAATTGGCTGTCTTCGCTGGCGTACAATTCCATGATAAAAGAAAGTAGCTTATTGCAGTCAAGGTATAGGAGGAAGTTCGTAATAGCTTGACATTTTGACGATGGATCTATCTGTGTTGAACATTGGTGAAGTGTGGCCTGTCGTAGCCCGTTTGTTTAGAGGAGCAAGTAATATATATGGAGGGGCAATGGTGTATGGTGTTTAGTTGCAGTATGGAATTGGTTGGTTGTCATAATTTTGCATGGTGGGCAATTCCTTTTTCGTTGGCATCGTCCCCCTCCCTGTCGCCCTGTAGCTATACGTTTATGTTGTGTATGTCGCCAAGCGTTTAAAATATTGTGAATGAGTATTTTTCCATTGACTCTTGAATCATCAGTGACAAAGCAAGTGATTATTAGGTTGTAAGGTACAGGATATGAATAGTTCCCACGTTCTGATGGTAAACATGACATAAAACACGACTTTGTTTTTACATTCTGATAATGATTATATTAAGTTAATTTCCTCGCAGATAATCTAATTGAAACGGAGATTCTATACTACTTCTGTTGACAGAAGGTAGGACCCTTTGAAACCCCTTGTCATTTGATGTAACAAGTGACAGATTCCCCAATGATTTTGCAAATTTGGAATCATGTGGAAAAGTGAAATATAGCTTATGTCTAAAGGGTCAGCTATTCAACTTAAAACTTATAGTTTATGATCGAAGAGCTTTTGACGGACATCTGATGAAAAGCACGAATGTGTGAATGTGTTTTTATACATTATGGAATTTTTTCAAGTTATGTTCAGATACACTGAAATATAAGTTTTCAAGGAAATTTACTATTTGGGATTTCCAACAGCTAATTTAACCCCGTCACTTCACTTCTTAGTTCTTATAATATCCTATGAATGTCACACAGATAAGTACAATCCTACAAAGGGGAAATATTTGAAAATCTGGCGAATATTTCTGGGAAAAGATAAATATAAAATCCGTGTCATTTAAAGTATCCTGTTTGACTGAGATAATCATGCGTTTATTTTATATAATCAGAAATAATAAATCACTGGTGGGCAATAGCTCTCTCTTTGTTTGGAATGTTGGTGTGTTAAAGAAATGAAATGTTTCTAAAAATGTCGCCTGTTAGATCTATACCACGATATTATCTTTTTTCAATCATATGGTAAAAACAAGTTCTTTGTCTTTTACTAGGACGTCTCTAAAGCTGTTTGTCCTTCCAATGTTTCTGTTTGGCCTACAATCTGTTATAATTTCCTTTCAACCCGTTTCCCATGGATATTTGGTGAGGGTGGTCATATAACCTTGATATTTACCTGATTAACCTACTTCTTCTGTTGACGTAAAGATAACTTCAGACATTTTTCTCCACGAGACAATAGTATTACTGGAAGCAATTTTAGCAAAGGTTATTTTATGATAATGATAACACTGATGTAATATCATCATCCTACTCCGCCTTCATTTCCTATACCCCCAGGTACTCTCCAATTCATAAGTTTCTCTTACTTAAGGACATTTTTTCAGAATGTGACATATA
>NW_008709715.1:1355643-1428796 GCF_000327385.1 Lottia gigantea | reverse complement strand
GGGGGGGGGGGGTTTCTGATAGAGACTGATTCAGTTTCAATTGTTAAGTTGTTCGAATTTTTTTGGGGATGTTTGTGTAAGGGTGTGTGTGTGTGTTTAATTAATTCACTTCCATACTTTGTTCTTTCGGAATTGTTAAATATAAATACAATACTCAACCTATCAAATGTTTGTTAATTAAAAGCTTTCTCTTTCCCGTGTGGGGAATGTGGGATATATAGTGATTGGTATTGATACACGCTGGAACCCTTTTTTGTAAGTAAAGAGTCAATGGACTGAAAAAAATTACATGATACAAAATTTTATGACATTAATTGTACCTACCGATATCTATCCAGCAAAGCAAATGAAACCATTATGTTTTTTGATGTGTTATTTGTTTATTGTATTATTCTGTCTAACAATACAAAGTATTGGTAAATAGTATACTATCAAATATTTTGAACGTGATAAACTCTGCTTGCAGGAATACATAATTTCAAGTAGGATAGGCCTAGTTAAATTAACCTTTCAAAGCACCAATCAAGTACCCAATAACTTGCACGTAATGACTGATGATAAAAAGAAGTGTAAAGCATCATCATTGTAGAAATAAAAGGTGAAGTAGCCACTTTGAATGAGAGAATTTAAGAGGCAGTCTGTTTATCAAGTATAGGTTTGTAATGTCACTTGCTCAAAATTAGACCAAAATGTAGTGAAATGTGTCCCTTACCTAATCTGAAATTTTTAGATCGCCAAAACTATTTAATAGGTTCAAAGTCGATAAGTCTTAAGCAAAAAAGGTAAATTGCAAAGAATTATGAAAGGAAAGGGGGGAAGTCTGGCCCACATTATGTATTTTTTTTTTTTGTTGTTGTTGGTGGTCTGGGAACGAGATGCCATTGCTGTTCATAAGCAAAAGGGTGAAATCGACGCAAAAATAAGGTCCAATGATTGCAGATGTGTTTACCCCAGAGAAGGAAAATACTTTTCTGCTGTTGTAGTTCGTGAATTTTACACAGATAGATTTGGCATCCAAGAATCAAGATTGGCTTGATGGCGCAACAGGCCCAAAGAAACCGTTTTACAGCTCTGCTTACAAATGATATTATCAAATTCTATCTGGTTAGTCACAAGGAATCTGATAATTTATAAAGGTATAGTTGATGAAGTTATATAATGAATCAATACTGTGTCTGGTGCTATGGTAATTAGTGAAATGACTTATTCTTTTGGTCTTTCATTTAGAGAAAAACTTTGAATATAGTTATGATCAAAAGAATAGTATATTTTGTTATATAAGATTTTTATATATCATCTATTTTTAATCAGTTGCGATTCTTGCTGATAAATGGGTGTGTTTAAATCATATAATTTGTTGTCACTCTATGATGCCTCAAATTATATATAATGCCCATGCACGTGTACAATAATATGCATGACAATTTAAGACTGAGAAACCAGATAAACATTGCGTACCAGGTAGGCCTACTTTGCATATTATCCATGATGCAATGATTAATTTGAGTTGCATCATAATACGTTATCCATTCTAGTGGCATCAGGTATTATAATACCTTCATTGGACTCGTGCGTCCCATGTAGTTTAAATCGAACATAGGCTATTTAAGGGGGGCTCAACTATATAGCGACTCAACAAGCTCAAAAGCTTAGAGCCCCATTCATTTTGACAGTATTGTGAAAACAAACACTATTGGGATGTAGATCTGTTATCTTTTTAGATAAATAACTTTTAGAAGATATAATTGTGAAAACGTGACAGTCGGAGAGATAACCGTAAAATGGCCATGTTGGCCCATTCTAAAGAGGACAGCCATTTCTGTAGGCTTTGAAAAGATACAACTTCTAACGTTGATCCAAGGAAACGTAACTGGTAGGCCTTTGCGAGGGAATATCCAAGGGAAATTAGTCAATAATATAGGTTTACATGTACATAAATTCAACATGCAATGCGATCCGTTCCAAAATTGGATGTGTCTGGATCATAAAGCCCATTGTTGATTATAAGAGGACCAAGAACAATAAATGATGAACAAGTTCGTCAGATCAAGGATGACAAGTGGCGTCACCAGTACTTTAATCAGATTGTTCTTATAGTTTTAAAGGCAGTGCGATCTATTGATATTCAAAACCACAATGATATATTTTTTTTAAAAATCAATAAAGAAAACCACACACGAGAACTATTTTTTTTTAAACTCAGCAGGTAACTGTGTAACAAACGTTGAGATCTCTACATTCTACAAGCCTGTGGCAACGACTAACAGTAAAATCTTTGTTGATATTATATCATCTCATTCACGTGCAGTAGACAGAAACCTACCAATCAATGAACAGTCTTTTTATAGCTCACTACAGAAACGTTTCGTAACATATAACTATTTACAAATATTTATATCTTCACAAAACATTCGTATCAAACCTTCGGTTGTAAAAAGATGTCTCTAAAAATTGTGTTTGACTGTTTCATTCGAAGTAAGCGCTTAATATAAAAGTGCTTAATCATCAAAACTAACGGTTATCAAGTACTTGCTTAGTCATCATATTGTAAGACTGCGCGCCAAACACACCACGAGCAGGTCACCGAGTGAACTACGTAATTTCTGGTTTCCAGTGAACACGAAAAGATAACGTCAACATTGGCAATTTCTACTTCGTATTATCAACAAAAGGATTTTATACTGTGACTGAAGACATTTTAATACATTGTGTAGTCAGTGGAATATGAGCAAGAAGGTAATTTATGTTTTATTTTAACTTTTAAAGCCTGAGTGAAAAAACTCACTAGATTTCTATCCAGCATGTCTTTGTTTACGTCCTGTTTACGATACGAGCGCGTGGTCCATTTATTGCGCATATAGCAAAATAGGAAATCTGGCCCCAAATTGTCAATTTTTGAAACGATTCTGTGTTTAGTATGTGTTTCTGACTAAAATGATGAATGGCAAGAACCAAAAACTGATTTAAAATGTGTATTTGGCTTTGTTTACAAAATATTTAGTCGCAATGACCCAATAATAAAAGCAAGGGCAGGTAACCTATTTTTAGATCTGACTACCTCACCTCATTTCAAAGTTTGATGATAACAAAGGCCATTGTCAAATAAACGCCCAACAGAAATTTTTAGAAAGATCAGTTAGATATTATTTGATTATTTTTAGGTGAACATTGAGTTGTTCAGTGTAATTTTCATAGTTACACAATAAAAAGAAATTAAATAGATTTGTTAATTGACTCACTGAATGCCCTCATTACATCCATTGATTATATTATATTCAGCATTCCTAGCTGATGTTTTCAGGTACAGTTTTCTATTCAGACTCTGAACCGATTAAATGATTGTACCTAATGACAACAAGGTTCTTGAGTTAATTAGATGATGAAGAAATGTTATTGAGTACAATAACAACGATTATTTTTATATTGAAGATGAACTTTTCAATGATTTGCTGTCATTATAATATAGGACTATTTATATAGCTTTAACATATATTTACTGTATGTTTTATCTGTAGATAAAGAAAATTGAATTATTGGCCTTTGAAGGCCCTTTTGCCTATGGTTACATTCCTATCATAAATTTGACATTCAAGATAATGCCAAAAGTATATTTTTTATAGCTGAAAAGCCTAAATATTTATGATTTTGTAACATGCCCCAATCAGCACTTTATTTGCATGAAAATACATATTTATTCTTAACAAAAAAATACATAATTATTCTGTACCTGTACAAGATATTTTTTGATGGGTGTATGTCCTACAGAAAGTGTTTTAAAGGGACATTTTTTTACCAATAATACCTTAGTCCAACCCCCTCATTGGGGTTGGGTCCAAAGGGGGCTTGGCCCCATCAAATGAGAAAAAAGCCCCAGCTAAACCTTCTTCAGTTCATCAGAGATCAATTTGCAGTGTCTTTGTACAAAATCAAAGAGATGAAGATTTTTATAGAGATTTTGGTAGCTCAAAAGGGCTCAAAATGTTAAGAAATGAGTTCAAATTTTCATTGGGGAGGGGTCACGCTGAACACAATATTCGAGCCCCAGCAACAATTTACTCTTGGCACAAACAGGAATTTTTTAACTTTGCCAATCAGTAAAACTGTCACTGTCAAAATTTTAGCCTTTAAATCCATGTGTGTCCAGAATAATCCACGATTGAAAGTTAAAAAGACAAGTCGTCTTTTCTTGAGACACTGCCATTTAGAATAGACATCTAAATTAATAGAAAAAGAGAATCGTTTGAAGAAATTATGTGATTTTCGTTCATTTGTAGATCTTTTGAAGACTATTTACATATATTCTAAACTCAAATCAACCACTCAATGAATTTTTAGTTATTAAATAACTTGTTTATAATTTGGTTAAAAGTTTGCTATTTTAAATGCTCAGCCACCATTTATTTTGTTTATTTAGTTGTTTCTATTATTATGATCAAGCCAGATGATTACAGACATTTTTCCATCAAATTTTGATTTGCCATCAATTTTTGATGATTTTTAGTCTGGAATTTATCTTTGATCCTGGAACTCTCTTTGAAGTTCTATAATTAAATTATAGAGTTTAGAAACAATTGGTAAATGTTTTCTGTGATCATAAGCAGAAATTTTTCCTGACTTTTCTCTATTAGGTTAAATAGGAATATTTATTGATTGGTTTCAGAATGAAATACACAGACATATCCATTTGTTTTTAATTAACAGGACATTGCTACAGTTCTTTCAATCACCCCTGTTCAATAAGTTCACTGACATCTCTATTGAAATTTTAATGAAAATCGGAATATCAGAGCTCTTCATAATATCATAATATTATACCGAAACTGTTAAATGTTAGAGTGACTTTGTGTTGATAAAAGTATATGGAATTCCTGAAAGTGTCATTCAAAGTCATTTTAAGTGTACTGCTTTGTAGAATATATTCAAACCACTTAATAAATCAGGGAAGTTCAAAGACAGATAACATTTATGACCTTATAACAATAATTGCATGGTAGTCTGATCGCAAAATATTTAATTTGATAGATTTAATCATAAAGGTAAATCAGTCTCTTTTGATTTAATCTCAAGGATTGGTCACAGTCATTTTCACATTTCAAATTGTCAAGTTCAATGCAGACATTTTTTCACCTTCACATGAAAAAAATGAAATAAATTAACAATGATCAAATGAAAGGAAACTTTAAAAACAAATGTTAACTTAAATTATTTTATTTTGAAATATCTAATATTTTGAAATTCAGTTGTCATTAAAATAAAATGGCTGATGAAATATGAATGTTATCATGTGAAATAAATCTATTTTTATCAAGATGTAATTCACATAAGTATTTAGTAAATGTATGGAAAATTTTCAGTCACTCCCAAATTTGTATCCTGGTTATGGTATCCTATTTCTAATTAATCATACACAATGATTTGCATTTTAACAATTTTTCTCATTAGTTTTCTGATGTAGCAGCAGTTTCTTTGTTAATCATACTGACACACTTTATAACAAAGGGCTTTATTATAATGAGCATGTGACCCAACATGAGGATAAAGAGAAGCTACCTCTTGACCCAATTTATTGCCATATCAGCAGTTTTCATTGTGATATTTTATCACCTGAAGGCCAATACAGCTTTAATAGGAATTTCTCTGATTACGGAAATTTTTATAGCTTTAGTTCAAAGTATGGAAAATGACTATCTTAAAATGAAAAATGGCAAAATGTACTTGATAATGAATGGCAGGGTTGAAAG
The DNA here is from genome assembly GCF_000327385.1 of Lottia gigantea. Taxonomy (NCBI): domain Eukaryota; kingdom Metazoa; phylum Mollusca; class Gastropoda; family Lottiidae; genus Lottia; species Lottia gigantea. Next base: position 1,423,055 of record NW_008709715.1, on the reverse strand, counting down.
ATGTTTTTCTTTGTGTTATGAAAGCTGTGTAGAAGAGTTGAATAACAATATTAACCTTTACGTCATGAATAAATTAACCTGAATAACAAAGGAAAGAAGTAAACAAACAGAGATCTGAAGGTCTTGATCTACAATTGACATAGATAATACATTGACATATTGCTGAATTGGAATTTCTACTGAACTCAGTCCTGTTCTAGTTGATTCTTGACTATGTTTGATAATAGATATGATCAAAGTTCTTAATATTTGAGATAAAATAGTTTACATAGTAAGCTACTAAAAATAAATATCTAGGTTAATTTTGTCTGGTCATGTCAGCCAAGGGAGATAACTTGCTTTTCTTATGTATTACCACAATTAACTTCTGGTTTTTATTTCCTTGTTTTTCAAAATAGCAGTTCTTGAACAAAGTTCCATGTCAGATATCAAATAGTAATGATTTTATGAAGAAAGAAGGAATTTTGCAATCTTAACTATCAAATATTTATATGAATTAGAATTAAATGTAAATATGTTTGTAAAAGACATATTTCAATGATCAGCGTGAAATCCACCCATTAGCTTGAAAATATGGCAGGAACTTTAAGAGTGTAGTCTAGGCAGTATGTAATAAATGTTATGTCTGAAAGGTATCATTGAACATATACCACCAAAGATTTGCTTTAAATGATTCTTTTTTTGTCATTGCAGATTTTCTTGACACAACTAAAAAGGGAAGGGAAGTTAAACCCAGAAGAAGGTCACCGTATCTCAGACGATGAACTCATCAATTTGACGGTGAAAGAGTTAAACAGGCTGCTGAAGGGCCTGACTCGAGATCAAGTTGTTAAACTCAAACAACGAAGGCGAACCTTAAAGAATCGAGGATATGCAGCCAATTGTAGAGAAAAGCGTCTTTCACAAAAAGAGATATTGGAAGGTGAAAAAGACAAGTTAAAAGATGAAGTTGACAGATTACAGAGAGAAAACGATGTAGTGAAAATGGAACTGACTGCTTTACGTTCCAAGTGTCAGGCTTTAGATCGCTATGCCACAATACATGATATTCGAGTATTGCCCCCTCCAATAATAGTGAGTACAGCTTCTCACGAAGGTGTGATAGTCAAGACAGAACCGATGATGTCTCTTTCAGAAAGAATGTCGGTTTCGTGACAGACTCCTGATCCGTATTATTCTGTACCATACACGTACAGAAATTAAGTTATCTGAACTCTAAACTGTTTCTTTTAGACTGGACTAAATAGTTGTTATTTATAAAACTGACAAACTAATCCTGTAACCCTGTACTAGAAAAGTGTAGCTGTCTCTGTACAGAAATCTAAAATTTACTAAAGCTTACTGTGTATCTTCAATTTCGTATCCAGCTAAGGATTTATATCTGCAGTTCCACAAAATCTCTGAATTGTTGTTGGTTAATTTTATTAGAGGTAGTTTCAAATATTTCTGTATAAGGCTTTAGCCTTAAGTGAAGTTAATTTACAAAAGTCTTTATATAATAGCAATTTACACTATAAATTATAATTTCAACTTGGATCTGTTTATTGGAATGTCAAACCCATTCTATGTAAACATTGTTCTCAGATTTCGAAAGTAGTTTACAGGAAACTTGACTGTCCTATTGCAATATATACTACTCGGTAAATCAATTGTTGTTTAGAGTACTGACTGGTACGTAATAGAAAAAATTCAACATTGAACAGGGCTTGGCATTACAATGGACAACTTTAAGATATAACTAAGGTTCATCCTAATATTGGATGATATTGATATAGAATGTGATGATGTTGTAGTATGGAAGATATAATTGATTGTTTTGCAGTATGGTTGTTAAATTGTATTATATAATGCTTATAATTACTTTATTCATCATAATCTTATTTCTTCAATTTCATATCCTAGACAAACTTGCTGATGCAACACAATTTGAAACAATTACAGAAGAATTCAATGTGGTTTTCTTTGATTTCACATGACTTTCAAGGGTCAGCAATTTCAGAAGTTTTCACTAATGATGTGAGCACATCAAATAAACATTTCTATCTGAAAATTTGTTATATTGATCTGAATTTTGAGATATCAGATTATAAAGAGCTGTAAGAAATATTTGTCTAGGAATATCATGTTGTATATTAGCATTGTCTATATCATTTCAACAATATCACTACAGCTACTGGATTGTTTTCATTATCTCAACTGTGCCTTTGAATCATTCTCAAGCCGTGTTTTTCACTGAAGTCATTTTATTCTCTGTTTCTTTTTACTTTATTTTTGTAACAGATAGGACATGTTTTTATATTTGACTTTGTGCTTTGATGTGAAATTTTAAGTTAAAATGATTTATAGAATCATCAAAAGCGATAAAAATATATCATCTGTAATCTTCAAAAGAACCAGTTGATTTAAATTTCTGTCTTTGTTAAACTTTGATTTGTACTATCATTATGTTAAATTATATTAATATCTTCAATTCAGTATATGTTTGATTTTACACAAAGCTTAGTGTGAGTGAATTATAGTAATCATAGTAATATAGACTATTATTTTATTTTATACTGCAGTGCAGTTTTGACAAGATACCGGTTGAGACAATATTACTTTTGTTATCATTTCACCAACAGATTTTTAAAGAAGTTTTAAACCCTAGTTTATAGAGTTCTGTTTTTTCACATTCAAATTTTATCATATTTTATTATGACTTATTTCCATTCTGTGATTACTGTTATTTTGAAAAAAATTATTGATATCCATTTCCATATTTTTTCGGGTTAAACCTTATTCTGAATTTGCTGTAACTACAGATGGCAGACCAAAAAATTACAATGATGCAAAAAAGTAGCCATAAGAACCAGAAAATAGTGTTTAGTCTGTTTATGAAACCAGAATTTTTTTTTTTCAGAAATCAAAAAATCTGTTTGGTGAAAAATGATATCAAATAATGAAAAAAGTGTATTATATAGTATTATTATTATTGTTTAGTTTATTAGTACTGAATAACTAAATCTATTTATTTTTTATGGCAGCAAATTTATTTTGTACATGATTTGTTTGTTTGTTTTAAAGATTTGTTTGTGTTATGATTTATGCTAAGATGATTTATCTTGGTTGTTTTAGTTCTTTGCAAATTATTTATTCAAATTTCTCTAATGATTTATATTTGTTACAAAAAAAATATCTCAGAAAAATTTGAAAAAAAAAAGTTAATGGCTTAAAGCTGAAGAAAAATATAAAAATAGTCAACAAAAAAGAAAAACTTCATTATTGACAAGTAAATGTTGTTCAAACCTTGCTCATATGGTGCAAATAAATGCTTTTATGACTGAAATTTTTGCAAATAATGTCATATTTTTACTGAAAATGGTCAAGAATTGCTTCAAATTATCAGTATGTAAGATAGTGGGGTGAAGAGATATTTTAAGTGTTCATGTACAAACATAAATTATGCTGCTTTATTCACTTTTTAGTTATTCTCTCTTTTTGTTATGATGGTTTTGAGTGATTTCTGTGTCAGTTCCTCTGTGTGGAAGTTGACCAGATGTAGAATACGGGTACTTGATGATAATGTCAGTTCAATCCATTATAATCGAAACAAGAGGAAAGAACCAAGTCATTTATTGAAATTTAGGCACTTCATATTTGTTTTAATTCACTGACAATGTGGAAGAGTACTGAAGAATTCTGAGACTTTTTTAAAGAATAAAATATGACTTCGAATAGCTTTCATAGAATTTTCCAGATCCTTGGTAGAAGGAAACTTCTTTATTGTGACTCTTCTTCAAGACATTGCTATCTGGATTTGAATCAGGACATAGCCAAAAGAAAAATTCACATGTGGATCAAAATTTGTAAGTCACAATTGGACAATAATTCTTTTCAACATTTGATTATATTTCAAAACTCAGCTGAAAAAACCAACAAAACTTGACAAAAAAATAAAGTGAACAATATATAGTGCTAAAGAACATTTCCTGGTGGAAAGAAAAAAACTAAACTGTTGATCAGTTAAAAGAACTTGTAATATAATTATCAGATATATAATCTTCATCTCATTTTCATTGTTCATCATTAATCATCATCATCATCATCATAATATATAGTTCATCTAGCACTTTTACATGATATTCTACAAACATTTCTCAAACTCAAGATGATTAATATTAGACTAAAGAAAATACAATTTAATTCCATCTTTAGTACATTTAACAAAATTATTCCAATGATTCCATTTTAGCTAGGTGAATATTTACTCTTTGAGTATAGATGTGTATTTTAGAGCAGGTATCTGACATATTGAGTTCTAAACTTTATGACGAAAGTCACTGACTGGAAAATTACAGCAATTCTTTGTAAAATATGAGTTTTCAAAAAATTGAATTTTCCTTGAGGTTCATTCATTTTACATACTAATTATTTATTGTTCATCTTCCATCAAAAACATTGTTTGACAGCAACGAAAATGACTTGTAAAGAAATGTATATATTTTGCAGTATTGATGAGTTGGCGGGAGAAGTTTGAAGCATTCCATTGTGGGTATTTTATAATATATACAGGGATACAATAATTCCAAGTGTCATTGTTTGACATTGTCAAAGCTTGTGTTTTTGGGTGATTTTGGATGCTTATAGAGGTGTGGTGTTGAATGTGTTTTGTTTATGCTTGTGGTTAAGGTTTCAATACGTTTGAAAGCTCAAAAGGAGAATCCCAGTTTATTTTATATTATAAAGAAAGGACTTGAAGCCAGTGTCAAAAGTTTGGAGTGTAAAATCCCATTTCTTATGGGTTGAAATGGTAGTCTATTACAAAATAGATCCAGAAGTCCAACTGCTAGATTAATGATTACAATTGGTTATGTATGGGTTTTCCATGATATATGTTTAAGAGTTTACCTGATATAAATACAATCGAGATATTTTTCGTGATTTTATGAGAATTTCTACAACTCGCCGTCGATTATCTGATGAAACTCTTCTTAATTGATGTTCAATCGAAATTGGCGTTGAAGTGGCGTCCATAATTAACAAGTAAATGTAACCAATGAAAATCTCTTAACGGTATGTGTTCCATACCATTTTGTCAGATCATGAATGATATATAGAGTTCACAAAAAACACGAAGGAATCAATCATAATTGCATTTTAATCAGCTCTTAGTTGTAATAATACACTTACAAAAATTGTCTCAAAATAAATGTTTCACAGTAATTATAAAGATCTGTGTTTAAAGTGAAAGGCACTGCAGTTATTATTAATTTTCAAATTATCAATTATTATAATATTTCATTTTGTATATGTGTGTAATTGTGCTCAAGTTGATTTCTTGTTTCCATGCATACTATATTTCCATATTTGAATAAACTTGCATTATACTCATGCTTTTTTTCTTATAACAGGGTTACCTCATATACTGTGACATTCTATAGGTGGTTGGCAGCAGTCCCTTTCAGAAATGAGCGTAACATGTTCCAAGAGGCCCTTCAACTTCATATCATGACAATTCTACTCTGCAGTCTTTGATTACGTTGCTCTGAAAATTTTGTTTTAACTTGCGCATCTGGACAATGAAGGCCATCTTGACCAGCATATTTCAAAATGGGGGTGGAACGGAATCTGATAAATGCAGCCTACAAATCATATAAGGAATATTCATTAGTTATAAATGAATATAAGAATTCTTTTCATTGGGCTCTTAGTTGTCCTGTATATATAATTATGAGAGGAGTTAGCAAGAGATAAGAAAAGAGTAGCTCAAGCTGATAAAAGAGCTAAATATCAGAGGGAGGCAAACGGATAGTATCGACCTGAGAAAACCTAGCTTCATTATAGAGGCCTATATTTCCAACCACTGCCCGGAAACATTGTTTTGGGGGCTGCATCCAAAAAAAGAAAAAAAAAACCTAAACCCCTAACTCTAAGGATCTGTATAGGCGAAAGAAAAAAAATAATACAAATGAAAAGAAGTAGGCTATTTGTAGACACTACACAGTATAGTTCTATAAAAAATTACAAATAAACTTTATTAATCAAGATGGTTGCAGTTTCATTTCTTCGTCGGTCTTTTTGAATTTTTTTGTTTTCTTGTTATTAACTAAAATGTCAACCAATACTGTTCCTTTTGTTTCTTTTAATAAGAGAATAAGACACCCAGATACTACCATTAATACTGTTATTACTGCATAGGGTAAATAAATATCTACACCATCCTGCAATTATATAAAATATCAATAACTATTTGAACCGGTAGGTATTAAATGCCAACCGCCGTACGGCCCCTACTGCTAATATAAATTTGCGCTTAAATATGTTTTGCTTATTTTAATGATCGCAGATTTCATATTACGAAACTAAACGTTTTCAATTTGGCGAAACATTTTCAATTTGGCGGAAATTTTGGTGACGTCAATATTATGGAATCACATAATGGATAAAAAAAATGAAACGATGGGTAGGTAGGGGCGGTAGTGCGGATGGCATTTAAATACCATCCATTCGACCCGAAAAATGATACTCCTTTTTCTGGCAGTTTTGGTTATTATATTTGTGCCATTGCTGATCATACGAAATTAATGAGATCACCAGGCTAGCAGACTGTGACACGATAGCAGAGCCACCATTGATCTAACATGTAAAGTACTAGTCTATGCTACTGATTATGTCGTTTTGCTTCAATACAAATATAAGTGTTATAATGCACTCAGTTCCTATGACCTATGTTTGTAGTCAGGCCCGATAGTGACAAATTTGCATGAAGTTGAAATTAAGCTTTTTATATTGATTATAAAAGGATACAGCCAAGTCATCACAAAATACTTAGGCCTACGCTTTCCATAATCCGTTGTCAAAAAAGACAAAAGCAGAATGACAAGAACGTCTACCTTCATCACAAATAGTTGGCAAGGAATGTTCATGCTAGCATTTCCAAAGGCTCTTCTGGCAATAAGGCCTTCCATTTATAAACACTTTCTAAAAATAAATACTATATAAGGCATGAACTGAAGTCCATTGTTATTACTTACTAATGATATTAATTGAGCAGAAAATATAGCACCAACTCTGGCCATAGTGTTACTAGCAGCATATCCCAAATTCCTAAAATAGCCAAAGTTCAATAATCCATTCAAACCTTTAAGTATGAAACATATCACAAGCACGGATAGTCTTTCTCCAATCTGGACACCATGGTGATTTATTCCCTCACCAAGGGTATTTGGCATAAGGCACACGGAGTATCCTGGGCATCTCCAACCGGGTGGTTGATCTATGCCTAGGGTTCAGAATGAATAGAATAGAATATGAATAGAGTGGCGAATAGTGTGCTGTGCGTTATAATCAACATTCAAAAATCGAAAGAGGAACCACTTTATTCACAAAATTGGGTATTTTAGAATTGACATACCTTACTACTGTGGGATATTGTTCAGTTGTAAAAACCATCATAACTGTCCAGCTAGTTCCAACACAAAGGTTTGCTACCATAGCACATCCATTTATAACACTTCCTTTATAGTCACTTGCACCTGTCATTATATACATTAATACAATATATGATATAGATGAACATTTTGAATGAACAGATCTTATAACTCAGATTTTATCCATTGTTGGAGCAATGTATTTACTAAGGAACACAAAATGTCCAAAATCAGACATTTGAATCCATCTATGATCTGACAAATTTGTTCTTTTATTTGTGTGTTGTCAATATTATTAATTGTGCTAAAAATGAAAACACCGTTTCATAATTCCTGACATATAAAAGGTAAATATTTTATGGAATGGAAGGTGTATTTGATTGGTTTAATTTTGTTTAACATTGTACATTTTGGTCAGATCATTGATGACGATTAGAAAACGGAACAGATCTGCATTTTAATAAGATTAAAACTGTACCATATAGCCTATATCCTGTACATACTCCTGCCAACCTTTTGCGACTGAAATCGTTAACATAGTACCAGAATCGGTATAGATTTTAGTCTTCTATATGACTTATTTTATTTACCATAAACACTAACTAGAGCAGCAATTAATGTGAGTGCACCAGCAGCATAATAAAACCCTGCTACAGCCCATCTTCTTCCTATACTAAACATCAAACTAAAGATCAAATCATCTGAACTTCAAATTCAGCTTTGTTCACAATTATTCGTATCTAACTTTTTGAATTTGTGCAAAAAATCGGGGATATGGAAATCCGGATTTTTGGTAGTCTATTATTTCTCGTAATATGATATTTTGTCTGCATTCCCTAATCTGACAGACGAAGGCTTATAGTTCGAGATTAATGTTGAACCAGATCAAGATTGTATTTTGTGGATTATGCAATAATATGAATAGCAGTCCATATTGAGATAAATGTGCGTATTTATATATACTTACGTATTAGCTGAGAATAAAACAATCAAATGAGAGGGCATCTCAACTACAGTTAATAAAAACATGTTAAGAAATAAATTACCAGATAAATTCTGAACACCTAAAGCTATACAGTAAAAGGCTGCAGACTGGGACATCCTGTAAAATAATTTGTCATTTCAACAAAACAGACTTCATGACTACAGAATTCGTGATTGGACATTGGTGATTTTGTACATTTTTTTCTGCTGTTTTAGGGTGATATGAGAATAGAATTCCCATAAAAAGCACGGCTATCTAGGTCACCAAGTTAAAATTATAGACCTATATTTCTGCTGTTAAATATAACTTATTAAATATTTAAAAAGACATATCCTGGTGGTACTGACTCATCACGCTTATGGCGATACAAATCACAAATTAATGAAGACGGCAACGCCGTGCAGTTTAAGAAATTGTGGTTGGACGAAGGCATTTCGCAACCGAATATACGAAATATGTATTTCGAAGTTACATACCATGCAATAGAACATATTGCTGTTCGTTTGGCCATTTCTTTGGTTCTAACAAGATCTAAATAAGAATAATCTTTTCTTTTCTCGCGGTTGGCTTTTTCTTCTTCGTAGATTAGTTTCAGAATACCAGTATTTGGTGGAACAGTATTATTTTTCTTGGCAATGTGTCGGATTATTTTTTCCGCTTCCTCTATTTTACCTGATACTGTTAACCATCTTATACTCTCTGGCACATAACTAAAAAAAGAAAAAACGTAATTCGACATGTACAGATGAGAGAGCAGTTGATTTCTTTTCTGGCCTTTAATTATGTACAAGAATATTTGTTCGATTTCTGAAGTTCTTGAAATTCTGTAATGAATGCTATTTCCAATAGTGACGTCATAATTTGGCAATATCTTCAGGAATCATCGACGTCAGGCGGAAAACAGGAACTGCCTCTGTTTCCCCGGTTTAGGTCTACGGTAGTAGAATAATTTACAGAATACAAATACTTACAACCATCCAATGAGTGGAATAACACATAATACAGAATTAAACACATGAAAATATTTCCAATCCGGTACCATCCATAAAAATAGTGGTATTAAAGTTGCTCCAACAGAAAACGCTGGAATGGCTCCTAAAATACCTCTCCATTTCGGTCCAACAAATTCCATAGCCAATGGAAAGCTAACAGTGGTTACTCCACCGATGGCTAGGCCAATAAAGAATCTCAAGACAGCAAACATCTTCCATGATATTGAAAATATTGTTATGGTATTGAAGACAAGAAGACAAAGCTGAGATGCAAAAAATGACGTTTTTCTTCCAAACGTATCTGAACTGTATCCGGTTATTATTGAACCGATTAGTACCCCAGCCATCTGTATTGACGTGATCGCAAATCCTATCCATCTTTTCTCACATACCAGATCCCACTGAAATACATTATTACATTGGAGTAACCTGCCCAGGTCATATCGATATGTTTGTGATTAAGTCACACATGTCTGGTCTTATTCTGCCTACAGAAAACTACCTTTGAATGATCCCATGGACAAAATACGTTATTATTTGGAAACGTTATCTAGATCGTTAGTAAACAAATACGTGGAGGGGGGTTTCAATCAAACGAGCACTTCAGCTCCTCTTTTGGATCTTACAAGACATTAGTCTTACCAGGGGGTGGGGGGGGGGGGGGGACTTGCTAAAGTCTCTTCTGTGACGTCTCTCCTATGAAGTTTAGAGCTTTGAAGTTGTCCAGGATCTCCTACCTCATTAATAATAGTTTTCCATTCCGTTAAATATATTCTGTTACATTGACTACCATTTACCGAACAAACATTAGTTAAATTATAATTTATAACACCATTTTCAACACATGCCCATTCTGGTATGGAACCACCAAATGCCATCATCATCATGGAAAAGGCCATTGGAATTTTGGCAAAGAGGATTGTTAAGGCTATCACTCTTTGGTAAAAACTGAACTCTCCTATCTGACCAATGATATCTCTCTTGTCCATTTTGATCTGAAAAAATCAAGTTCTGTTCACCGTCATGGTTCTGCCAACTTTGTCACAAACTCAATGTTCGTCGCCATTTAAAAACTACGTGTCTATCCCGAGGAAGGACGGTTTTATTGCATAAGAGGAAAGTCATATCATGGGAGATAATACTTATTAACATTGCTGACCGATAATGTAAAAGGCAAAAATTATGTCTTTCATTTCATTTCACACCTCGACCATTCCAAATAGTAGGCCTACTTGTTGCAGACCGACAGTGTCAATTGGAAGAATCTTCTCATTCCATACGACCTTTCGTCAGTCTGTTCTACCAAAATCATAATTAAAAAAATAACCTATTAGTATTATATATAGATCGTTGCTTGGGTAATACTGATGCCGTCAAGGTCAATTATACGGCCAAGTCCGGGGCTAAAAATCAAACTATATGCTGCTGATCTTACCTGAAATTTGACAACGTCTTCTCAGATGGTCAGCGTTGTCTACTAACTCTTTACAGTGCAATCTAGTGGAATTTAAAAAGATGAAATATTAATGAAATAACCAACATAAATATTAGAGAATAATTTGTATTCACAGTCACGTTTGATATCATTTTTTAAATTCAACACCTCGGTTAAAACCCATAAAAATCTTTTGAGAAACAATCTGCCATACATGCTTATAGAAATTTATAGAACAATGTTAAAGTATGATTGCCAATAAGAGAAATTGTAACGATGCTGAAACTGTTACATTGCTTGAGAATCATTTGAGATTTTTTTTTCTGTTACAATGCATTCATGTGGATGTCTAATCCCAATCTCAATTGCATAAGATTTTGATCAAAATTCCACACCAAAAGATCAATCCGTAACCGTAAGCACAATATCACCAATTTTCGACGTCTGCAGTGGTCTGAAACTCATTGAAATTTCTACCTGAAAGATATTGGCTTGGTATGTTGTAGAAGGTTCAATTTCTCCTGTCCATAAACCACAAAATCATACATTGGCAACGTCTGCTGTGACCATTGTAAATTATACACACCGTTGACCTTGAAAATTGCCTTGGTATATCTTAATGGGCTCTATTTGTTCGGCCAATATCTAAATATACGTCATATCTGGCAATTTCTTGAAACGCGTTAGTGTTTAAGTTTTAATGTAATAAAGTAAGAAGAAAACGACATTTTAAAGGTTATATAAGACAAACTTACTGCCTTTTTTCCAAATCTGCACCTTCACACGCGGTGTCCCAGTTTCCGTCTCATCTGAGTGATTGCTTATACTTGACATTGTTTATGGTCAATGAATTGTTGTTCACTAAGCTGGCGTGTTTCTGCACAAATTGTTGTCATATTTCGTTTAAAATAGTACATTTCTATACAATAACAACATCTTTTAAAAATCCGCCTTTTCTTTCAAATATCACGTTAATTCTGCAATGATACACTACAAAATATATCAAAATAGAAGTCTTTTCATTATTTTATTGTATAGCTGGTATCATATTCTATGGTTATATAATACATTTATCAAAAATAATACTTTTAAATTTTATTAAAATGTGTTTATAAAAGGTATAAATAACAAAGAACAATAATAACATTTTGTTTTAATATAACGAGATTCGCCCTTTGAATATCGTTAAAGGAATTGAAAGGTTTTCTGTACTTATTTTCTAGGGGACACTGATAGCCAGGCCCGTAGCCTGACAAGTACTCACAATAACACACAAGATATAATACGTTACATTTTTATTGCCGTTTTAGTTTAAAATGTAGTCGGGTATGTTTTATGGCAAAACGTTGAACAAATACGTCCAAGTTAATTTTCTGTTTACGCTTCCTGGCGAAGCTGAGTCATAGATCGTCGTTGTGGCGAATCAACGCGAGTAAGAGTTGAAAAGCTGCTTTCACACACAGCGGTAATAGAACGCAACAGTTGCAGCCAGTGCATATAATTTAGGGAAAGCCAATTTCTGCTCGTATAGTTTTTGAAAAACATGATTGGAGTCCTGCTTTTCTGTCTTGGCAACGTTACATGGAGAAATTGCTTTGACACCTCAAGTTCAGCGACAGAGGGAATTTCTACTCCATGTTTGGATAACGGTGTCAGAGCCGCCTGGTCCAGAAATTGAGGAGAATTCCGAAACATTGCACGAGTGGAACTATACAACCAGTGATTGTCCTGAAATCTCATCCTCATCTCATTCATACGGTGGCTCACATACGACATTTTCCACTTTTTATTTTGAATTAAAAACTTTTTTTTACTTGGTGAAAATTGATTTTGAATTAAAAACTTTAATTTTCACCTAGGTGATTTTAATTAGGTGAAAATTAGGTGAAAATAATTATCACGGTGAAAATTTAAGTTTTTAATTAAAAATTACACGAATTATCACCAAGTTTTAAATTAAATATTACACGAATTATCACCTAATTTTCACCTAGGTGGAAATAATTATCATGAATTTTTTAATTCAAAATTAATTTTATCAAATTGTCTATTCTAATGTAATTAAATTTAAAAATGTTATGAAAAGCCATGATGTCTGGTTTCATCCTCAGCCAAGTATAAACAGAAATATATTTAAAAACAGTTCTTAAGTAGGCCTACAGATAGGAATACTTAGTATTTTGTTGAATCATTTCGCATAACGCAGCTTTGATAAATGTATTATATAACCATAGAATATTATACCAGCTATACAATAAAATAATGAAAAGACTTCTATTTTGATATATTTTGTAGTGTATCATTGCCCAGAATTAACGTCATATTTGAAAGAAAAGTTTAGAAAACCTCTTTATAATCCCTTTAAAGCAGCCCTGGCCATAAACTACAGCTCTCATCATTAAACATCTAATTTGGGAATTGTGTAATATCTTCTTCAATGTTAAAATATATTATGAGTTCTGCCTTGATTTAATATAACATTTCATGGTTAACAAATCATTAACAAAAGCTTACTTACTTTCATTACTGTTACAATCATGTATTTCTGAACAGATTAATGATATAATCCAGTTACTATGGATTATCCACAACAGATTAGTAACTAACAGACATTATTGGTATATAAACAGGGGTATTTTTCAATATTTAGACATTACACGATTTATTACAATTTAATTAATAATTAATATTACTAACTTATCTTTATCAAAATGAGAGAAATTGTTCATATGCAAACTGGTCAGTGTGGTAACCAGATCGGAGCTAAGGTAAGAGTACTAGAACCATTACAATTTTCAGTTTTGATATTCCTGAAAATCGGTGTACACGTATATAATCATCGTCACTGTCCTAACTTTGCCATGTCATTATAAACTGGTATATCACTGGTATATCACTTGGAGTATTAGTGTCTCTGATGCATGACAAAAAGAATGTTTCCAGTAGATGTATTTAACCGTTTCACTTTAGCACTTTTTGTTTTATTTTCTAGTTCTGGGAAGTGATCTCTGATGAACATGGTATTGACCCAACTGGAACTTACCACGGTGATTCTGATCTTCAATTAGAGAGAATCAATGTATATTATAATGAAGCTACTGGTGGTAAATATGTACCAAGAGCTGTTCTGGTCGACTTGGAACCTGGTACCATGGATTCTGTACGCTCTGGTCCATTTGGTCAGATCTTCCGCCCTGATAACTTTGTCTTTGGACAATCTGGTGCCGGAAATAACTGGGCTAAAGGTCATTATACAGAAGGTGCTGAATTGGTGGATTCCGTTCTTGATGTAGTCCGTAAAGAAGCTGAGAGCTGTGATTGTCTGTGATTCCAGTTGACCCATTCTCTTGGTGGTGGTACTGGTTCTGGTATGGGAACTCTACTCATCAGTAAAATCCGTGAAGAATATCCAGATAGAATTATGAATACTTTCTCTGTTTGTCCTTCACCAAAGGTTAGTAATCAAGGTATCTTGTCTAATCTGATATTAAATTAGACATATAAACTATTCCATTTTAACACTTAGTGCACAAAATAACGCTTATCAAAAGTACCTTTAAATATTCATTTTGAATTTTACTAAAAGACCACATTGTTTTCACTCTCCACTAACCGATGTGATTTTGATATATTTCAGGTTTCTGATACAGTAGTTGAACCTTATAATGCTACTTTATCAGTACATCAACTAGTAGAAAATACAGACGAAACTTATTGTATTGATAACGAAGCTTTATATGATATCTGTTTCCGTACATTGAAACTGACCACACCAACTTATGGTGATTTGAATCATCTGGTATCAGCTACAATGTCTGGTGTTACAACATGTTTAAGATTTCCTGGTCAACTTAATGCTGATCTTCGTAAATTAGCGGTTAATATGGTACCATTTCCACGTCTTCATTTCTTTATGCCAGGATTCGCCCCATTAACATCACGAGGGTCTCAACAATATAGAGCTCTAACTGTACCAGAACTCACTCAACAAATGTTTGATGCTAAAAATATGATGGCAGCTTGTGATCCTCGTCATGGTCGTTATCTAACGGTAGCTGCTATGTTCAGAGGTCGAATGTCAATGAAAGAAGTTGATGAACAGATGTTGAACGTTCAGAATAAAAATAGCAGTTATTTTGTAGCAGCTGTTTGTGACATTCCACCAAGAGGTTTGAAGATGTCTGGAACATTTATTGGAAATACAACAGCTATCCAAGAACTATTTAAAAGAATCTCTGAACAGTTTACTGCTATGTTCAGAAGGAAAGCTTTCCTCCATTGGTACACTGGTGAAGGTATGGATGAGATGGAGTTTACTGAAGCTGAATCTAATATGAATGATCTGGTATCTGAATATCAACAGTACCAGGATGCTACCGCTGAAGAAGAAGGTGAATTTGATGAAGAAGAGGGTGAAGCAGATGATGCCTAAATTAAGACTTTCACTTTCTGTAAAGTCACGGTATGGCTACTTGTAATTTGAAACTAATAACACTGCAAACATAAATAACACAAGAAGAAGGAGAATTTGATGAAGAAGAGGGTGAAGCAGAAGATGCTTAGATTAAGACTTATCATTATTTGTAAAGATGTCACAATAACTTTGACATGCTGCCATTCGAAAGAAACGTAGAGCTGTAATTCCCTTTAAACGAAGGGCACTGCAGATTTGAAAGATATCTGCGTACTATTTGAATCTCCTCGTCATATAAAATTCGTAGTATAGTCACACTAACAACACAAACTGTCTTTCTTTTCAACAATCAACCTAAAAAATACCCATAACGTATAATTATGTATGTACACAACGTTATAAATCATATTCTTCTGTAATTCTGTAAACAGTGTTATTTGTTAGCTCATGTACATTTATAAGCCAAAATGCTGTTACATTGTTAGATCTGTAAATTTCTGTAAATATATTTTTTATGTTTTATTTATATTAAGTAAATTTTTATGTATAAGCCACATGATATGCGTTATTTACAACTACATTGTCCAAAATGTTCAATATTTGGCAATGGCATATTTTGACAACTATGTATATGACCCAATCATCTTTTCTTCCTCGTCTCTTGGTGGAATTTTTAACAATGAGTCCTGGAGATCCAGAAACTCACAAGATTAGCTTTCTTGTCACATTGGCATCAATGTAACAGCATTCCTGCTATCATTCTTCGAGTCACTGTTTATTAGAATATCTGGTCTGTTAAACACTGAGATAACAGGATAGAATATCTTATAGAATCGTTTATCATTGACACACAGTTTGACCAGCTAACTTCCATACCAGTAAACATATCAAACGTGAGTTCTTGAATAATTTTCAACTTGGTTACATTTAAACATCCTTTCTTCATACCATCTTTCAATTCACCGATATTAAACATTCTATACATCAAATTCCTGGCAAATACTTCTGGTGTCTTCGACTTGAATTTGATATCTTTCAGAGAATCCATTGTTATCATCCATGGATCATTAAGTTTGCAGTGATCCATGCCCCATAACGTTAAGCCTATTGGTGTCAAGGAATCGTTTAGGCAACTGTGAAGGTAGTTAGACCAAAACTTAGACATGCTGCCATATGAAAACTACCAGAGATGTAATTTAATGGTAAATTTTATGTAAATAAAGTTCCTGCCTAAACTCTGACGGATTGCCGTTTGATAAAATATCAGACATATAATGTAGCAATTTAAACTGCGTATGCACAACGATTTGAAGTCAATCTGTTCAAAATTTCAAGTTCCTACCTTACATGGTCTGACTGCTACGGCATTTATGTATCAGACCCTCTCCTGAAAGCAATTTTCGAGGGATTTTTCTCTCTTTGTAAATGAGTATTTCATAAAAGTCAAGAATTTCAATGCAAGACCCATCAAACTTTCATATGAAACACATATTATATCTTGGGAGCAAAATTGATATAGTTATGGTCATTTCAAACTGGGGGTAGGCCTGAAACCAGCCTCCTCAGTCTATCTGTACATGTAGGGGGTAAAACCAAACTTTGACAGGCATTGACTGGTATTTACAAGATTTGATCTACACACCTCAAAAAGGTGCAGGAAGAATTTTGATTTTTTACCTTTGTCATCATTCGAGCGAAGCAGCATTTATAGCTGGACCTTGCCAACATCTTTTTTTGATTCTGATATCTGCTTCGGTGGTTATGTGGAAGATTCTGTAAGGCGTTTTAATTATGAGGGAACAGTGGAAATGATTACCATAGTCCAAGATGTGCCGGATCAGAGCACTATCACCATCATGAGCGTCGCCAAATTGGCAAATTGGTATCTTTATAGTGTGAGGAACGGGAAATGTTAAGCTAATCATGCAGTAATAGTGTTCACAGCTCACATTCGAAAGTTGAGCCTTCAAATCCATTGTGTCTAGATTTACACGTCTGAGTGTTAAAATGACGAGTTGTCTTTTCTTGAGACTATGCCATATACAGAAAAGACATCGTAGAAATAGAAAGTGAAATTGCTAATGAGGTTTTTTTTGAAGGAAAAGGGCAATTTTTTATACATTTCTAGTACATCTTAAGACTATTTACATATATTCAACACCGAAAAAGGTGAATCTATCCCTTTAAGTTCAGCAAGGAATGGAATTTATATGTGACATTCGACAACTCTCTGCAGTTTTCGTTAAGCTGAAAAGTGATCGAGGAAGGTTCGCGATCGATTGTTTACTGATAAGTTGCGAAAGAATTAACTTCACTTATTACTTGTCTTTCTTTATGGTTTTGTATCGTCATCAACTCTAATGAACTCTGTTGAAATGTTACAAACAGATTAATGATATAATCCAGTTACTATGGATTAACAATAACAGATTAGTAACTAACAGACAATCATTAGTATATAAGCACTGATATTCAGTATAAAGTCATTACACGATTTATTACAATTCAATAGTAGATCTACTAATATATTCAGTAATTACTATTTTTACCTACCAAACTTTATCAAAATGAGAGAAATTGTTCATATGCAAACTGGCCAGTGTGGTAACCAGATCGGAGCTAAGGTAAGACTACTAAAACCACTACTATTTCCTATTTTGATGTTGTCAATGTCTCTCTTTACGCTGCTCACTGTTTTCATAAACTCATTCGAGTGCAAAAAAGTAGTAAATAAAACTGCATTCAGCCATTAGATGTGTTAAATTCGGCACTGGTGTCACCTCACATTATTTTAAAGATTTGTGTCTTTTGACAAATAAGATCGTTTCTAATTCTTTACTTGACTGTTTCACTTCAGTTCACATTTGTTTTATTTTCTAGTTCTGGGAAGTGATCTCTGATGAACATGGTATTGACCCAACTGGAACTTACCACGGTGATTCTGATCTTCAATTAGAGAGAATCAATGTATATTATAATGAAGCTACTGGTGGTAAATATGTACCAAGAGCTGTTCTTGTCGACTTGGAACCTGGTACCATGGATTCTGTACGCTCTGGTCCATTTGGTCAGATCTTCCGTCCTGATAACTTTGTCTTTGGACAATCTGGCGCCGGTAATAACTGGGCTAAAGGGCATTATACAGAAGGTGCTGAATTGGTGGATTCCGTTCTTGATGTAGTCCGTAAAGAAGCTGAGAGCTGTGATTGTCTGCAAGGATTCCAGTTGACCCATTCTCTTGGTGGTGGTACTGGTTCTGGTATGGGAACTCTACTCATCAGTAAAATCCGTGAAGAATATCCAGATAGAATTATGAATACTTTCTCTGTTTGTCCTTCACCAAAGGTTAGTATACTAAATTATCCTGTTAAAATACAGAATCAAGGTGTCTTGTGGAATCTGATACTATTATATATATATTATTTAATATATATGCGCTAAACGCACAAAAATGACGTTTTCTCTATATCTTTAAATGTGCCTTTTATATTTTACTAAAAGACCACATTGTTTTCACTCTCCACTAACCGATGTGATTTTGATATATTTCAGGTTTCTGATACAGTAGTTGAACCTTATAATGCTACTTTATCAGTACATCAACTAGTAGAAAATACAGATGAAACTTATTGTATTGATAACGAAGCTTTATATGATATCTGTTTCCGTACATTGAAACTGACCACACCAACTTATGGTGATTTGAATCATCTGGTATCAGCTACAATGTCTGGTGTTACAACATGTTTAAGATTTCCTGGTCAACTTAATGCTGATCTTCGTAAATTAGCTGTTAATATGGTACCATTTCCACGTCTTCATTTCTTTATGCCAGGATTCGCTCCATTAACATCACGAGGGTCTCAACAATATAGAGCTCTAACTGTACCAGAACTTACTCAACAAATGTTTGATGCTAAAAATATGATGGCAGCCTGTGATCCTCGTCATGGTCGTTATCTAACGGTAGCTGCTATGTTCAGAGGTCGTATGTCAATGAAGGAGGTTGATGAACAGATGTTGAACGTTCAGAATAAAAATAGCAGTTATTTTGTAGAATGGATCCCTAACAATGTCAAAACAGCTGTTTGTGACATTCCACCAAGAGGTTTGAAGATGTCCGGAACATTTATTGGAAATACAACAGCTATCCAAGAACTATTTAAAAGAATCTCTGAACAGTTTACTGTTATGTTCAGAAGGAAAGCTTTCCTCCATTGGTACACTGGTGAGGGTATGGATGAGATGGAGTTTACTGAAGCTGAATCTAATATGAATGATCTGGTATCTGAATATCAACAGTACCAGGATGCTACCGCTGAAGAAGAAGGAGAATTTGATGAAGAAGAAGGTGAAGCAGATGATGCTTAATATGAATGGTCCTTTAGGTGCTGTTCAATCGTGCTTGCGAATGGCCTGAAATTTAATTACTATTAAAAATGTATAATATATGACGTTTTTATCAAGGCTTTTATAAGATAAATATTTATTATCTAGTTTGTTTGGCTTGTTTTGAATCAAAGTATATGGTATGTCAAAAAACTGTTTGCACCTTGGACGATTTCGCTCTGCGTTTTCGAACCCTCACATACAACCCTGTATGTGGATGTTTCACAGACCAGTATCATTCAAATTATGTAGTATCAATTGACTAGCTAAGCTTTGTTGTCAAAGGAACACTAGTGCTGAGTAGCTTGACTTTCGAATCTCAACGATTTCTATAGTTCCTAATCAATGGCAAAGATTCCATCTCATGTTGGCATACAAGGGAACGAAATTGAGGACGATCTCACAAGGACTAGGACTATCGGAAATTGCAGAAATAAGATATCTAAAAGGGTACCAAATCGACACTTTCATTGATGCTGATATTGAGAGTGATTTTGCACCAGCCCAGTCGACAGATCCGTCGGTCACTCTGAGAAGGATGGACTAGGTATGAAATAACTGATTTAAAACTACGTTCCTGTTGTGAAGTACATTGCGAGCATCTAAGTGAAGCCGGGTAACAGCTGGTCAATAAAATGGCATTATTTTTAGAATCAGGAATGATCACAAATTATGTAGCACATCATTTTTTTTCTCAGAGAGGTAACATTAAAAAGAAAATTTTATCTTTATTCTTTAATCTTTATTTCAGTATATAAGGCCTCCAGCTCATAGAACATAATGTGCAATAACAATAATATATAAATATAAATATATACTTCTTTACAATTATATCAAATTACAAAATACCTATCAAATATATAAAATACCAAATTACAAAATACCTTTCAAATATTTGCAAAAAAAGAAATACCAAATTACAAAATACTTTTCAAATATTTAAATCTAATCCCCATACATTTATAAACATATTCGCCTAATTCACAATAACTTCCGATAGTCATGACTTTTACAAATTGAGAAACATCACTATAAATATTAGAAATCCATGGGAAATAATCTAACCTGATTTGAAGGTATAATGGACATGTAATCACAAAAATTCGATCTAAATATTGCCATCGTCCTGATTCTATTGGAGGCTATGGTTACTACATCTAAATATAGTGAATGCTATATTCTGTGTTTTCTTCATTTAAAATCAATTAGAGAATTTTATCTTTATTTTTGTAATATATTTTTAATATCAAGTTTGTATTTTATTGCACTAGGACAAATAACTATCTCTCTAACGAGCCTGGAGTAATGTTAATTAATCTTTTCACCCGATAATCCTAAACCAGTTGGTTAATCCGTAGCCTAATAGACACCTAAGTCTTTACGAAACCAAATACCAGGGTCTGATTAGTTGCCAACATGCCACGATCCTGTGTAATGTCATCGTGCTTTTAAATCCTTTAAAATGATGATTTTCTATTCTGAAGCACCACTCTTCTTGTCGTAAGCACAGAGTTAAGTGAAACGTGTTGTCAGTGGATTCAATATGTCGAGATCTTCATTTATCGGTAAGTTTCGAATAACTTTCATTAAGTTCCTTCTATTAGTTCTAATCGCAAACACTCAGTAAATGAAATTTATATCCAATGTCATTCAAATTGTTCATATTGACATAATGTACAATTGATAAAGCACAATACTATCGGCAGAACTATGCCAGTTAAATATTTCGAGTCTTTGATAACTAGAGGTTGGTGGATAGTTTGAAGGAAAAAAGCGTCCGGGCGCGATAGCGATAGCATCGATAGAATAGATATCAAGTTATCACATTGCAAATTCATTTCAAATGCAAACTATATCTTCACTTTGTTTCAATGTTGATTAGAAGGCTGAATATATTTCAGGTGGTGCCAAGTTTGCTCTGGTTGCTTTTAAAGATGATCTAAGGACTAATATTTACCCTGTTACTGAGTTGATTGGTCCCAAAATGAAGGTTGCTGGTGCTACAGTGAAAGTATATGACGATGGTTTGTTACAGAAAGGAACTATTGTTATTACAACTGGTAGGTTTGCTTTTATTCATTTGTAAACTATATTGTCCATGGTTCAGTTCCTGATGCCATATCGAATCAGTACATGACCTATGGTCGAAAATTATAGGCACCTTTATCAATATCAAAAGAATAATGTTTTCTATTCATCAAAAACACCTTTTCTAAAAATAAACTGTTTGATCTTAAATTGGAATCCTCTACAGATAACATGAAATGGTTAGTTGATGAAAGTGAGAGGTTAGACGTATCTAGATATTTTGGTCTTTCGAATACTCCTGCAAAGAAATCCACACCATCAAGACGCTTTTCTACCCCAAGGCCTACATCTCCAACAGTTGGTCTGAATAGACATGATTCACCAAGTCCGATAGCACCTAGGAGACACTCCGTATTTGATGACAGGCCAGCTGAGTTGAAAAAAAGAATCTCTCCCTTAACTTTTGAAAATACTAAGGATTCACTAAAATCAAGACGAAGAACGACCATTGGTCTCACATCGTCAACCCCCAATGTTCAGAAGAGCAAGAAGCAAGAAAAGGGTAAGATAACTTGTTCATACTTGACCAATCAATCAAATGGTAGTAGCTTGTGAGTCGAAAGGTTTTTTTTTTTTGACCATATATATTTCATTACATATATACGTCACAAATTTGACTTCTATTTAATGATACGCTGAAATCTATAAGCTACACGTATATATTTTTATATGGTCAATTTCGCGACATAGATGCCACAGTTACCATGTCATTAGCATTGAGATTTTTTATTATGTTATTTTCAGGTAAAGTTGATAAAAGTGGAAACAAAGTTGGAAGTAGATTACCAACTCTCACCAACAAGGTAGGTCTCAATATCATTCTACAGATTCTATTTTAGAAAAATCATGGCATCAGAAATCTTGACACTTTTGCTGTTTCGCCGATCCCGCCTTCCCGTAATGCTATCGGTGTGAAACATGGCATAGATACTTATATGTGTCCTGAATATTCACGACATCAAGTTCTGGATACAGACTATAGGATTATGTGTTACCTCTGATAAATTTATACCTAGGCAACTATATCGTAGGTAGGTTGTAGGTATGTGATCATTTATAAAATTTTTAAGATTAGACTTTGATTAGACTGTTTCTAATGAGCACTATATACGACCATCATTACTATAATAGTTGGTAACATTTTACTTTCAGAAAAAGGCTATTAGTTTTAAATTGGTACAAAAACGTATAACAGATTTCTTCAAAGTGCAAGAAAAACAACTGGTTGAACCTTCTTTCCTGTTCCAAGAGCAGAATATTTCATCTTTCTTAGCTTCATATGATTTCCTATTCCAACAGCCGCGTTCAGTAGCTTTGCCACTTTTCAAAGAAGAACTTTGCTTTACCACAACAACCACCGCAGTCAATCAATCATTTACCTCGTCCTTACCACTTGATATTGATAGTAACGATTCCCTGACACCGATGGAGTTATTTTCAAGAATGTTGTGGAGTATGGAACACTGCAAACTTAATGATCCATGGATGATAACAATGGATTCTCTGAAAGATATCAAATTCCAGTCGAAGACACCAGAAGTATTTGCCAGGAATTTGATGTATAGAATGTTTAATATCGGTGAATTGAAAGATGGTATGAAGAAAGGATGTTTAAATGTAACCAAGTTGAAAATTATTCAAGAACTCACGTTTGATATGTTTACTGGTATGGAAGTTAGCTGGTCAGACTGTGTGTCAATGATAAACGATTCTATAAGATATTCTATCCTGTTATCTCAGTGTTTAACAGACCAAAATGAAGGCATGAATGGTTTTCGCCCTAGTGCCAATCAAGGGAATATCCCTTGTGCTAATCAAGGAAATTGAATCATATTATATTGTGAGTGGCATGATCAACTACCCCTGCGCTCATCAGAATAGTATGGCTCAGTTGTGTATATGTAATATGTGCTAGACTCACCCTGTGTATAACAGTGCGAACTCGAATTATTTTGATTCTATGAAGTTGTTATTTCTGTAATATTTATGCCGTATGTAATGTGGAATAAAATATCAATCTTAGTATTCAGTTATTTATATGACAGTTTGTAATAGCTCGACATTATGAAGATGTGGAGAGTCCTACTTATTACATTTTGGTTATTTAGTAGGAAGTTTGGAGGTGAGCACACATATATAAAAAGATATATAATTTCAATATAAAAGAACTAGATTATTTCCTGTCGAAAAGAGCAATAAAATTATCGATTGCAAATTTACAGCGTAAGTAAAGATTCAACAACCACACAGGATATAACACTGTTTGCTTTTACCTTCATAGTATAGATAATAATTTATAGTCATATTAAGTTATAGTGATAATAAAGTTACAGGACTGGCTAGAATTTTATTACTGAGATCTCTACTAAAACTGCCCTTTACTGAGTGCCAAATATTGAAAATTTCCAACAATGTAAACTGAGAGATTTAATTGATGAACTTCTCTTGAAAACTATATGGTGCTGTTTTGTTACAATATCAATTCAAATGAGATTGTTAGAAGCAAAGTTGTGTGTAATTGCAAAACATCTACATTTTTTTTCAGATTGTCAGCTTGAAATGAAAAGTATATTCTGAATACAAACAATTTAATAAAACATACAAACTATGTTACAGTACTGGTATATCATGTGACTTATCCATAAAAATTTACTTAAAATAAAATATAAAACACTATTTACAGAAAATAATAAATATAATTCTATTTACAGAGAATTACATATATATACAACACAATACATATGTAATGGCAATTTATTAGTACGCAAAATATCTTTAAAATGCAGTGTTATTATATTTTTTAAGACATATAGAAGTAGGAAGGCAAACATAAATAACACAAGATAATAACACATACCGTTTCGAAATGTAGTATGTAATAAACCCAGGAGTAGTATATCCATATATCTTGTGTTATTTATGTTTGCAGTGTTATTAGTTTCAAATTACATGTAGCCATACTGTGACTTTACAGAAAGTGAAAGTCTTAATTTAGGCATCATCTGCTTCACCCTCTTCTTCATCAAATTCTCCTTCTTCTTCAGCGGTAGCATCCTGGTACTGTTGATATTCAGATACCAGATCATTCATATTAGATTCAGCTTCAGTAAACTCCATCTCATCCATACCTTCACCAGTGTACCAATGGAGGAAAGCTTTCCTTCTGAACATAGCAGTAAACTGTTCAGAGATTCTTTTAAATAGTTCTTGGATAGCTGTTGTATTTCCAATAAATGTTCCAGACATCTTCAAACCTCTTGGTGGAATGTCACAAACAGCTGTTTTGACATTGTTAGGAATCCATTCGACAAAATAACTGCTATTTTTATTCTGAACGTTCAACATCTGTTCATCAACTTCTTTCATTGACATACGACCTCTGAACATAGCAGCTACCGTTAGATAACGACCATGACGAGGATCACAGGCTGCCATCATATTTTTAGCATCAAACATTTGTTGAGTAAGTTCTGGTACAGTTAGAGCTCTATATTGTTGAGACCCTCGTGATGTTAATGGAGCGAATCCTGGCATAAAGAAATGAAGACGTGGAAATGGTACCATATTAACAGCTAATTTACGAAGATCAGCATTAAGTTGACCAGGAAATCTTAAACATGTTGTAACACCAGACATTGTAGCTGATACCAGATGATTCAAATCACCATAAGTTGGTGTGGTCAGTTTCAATGTACGGAAACAGATATCATATAAAGCTTCGTTATCAATACAATAAGTTTCATCTGTATTTTCTACTAGTTGATGTACTGATAAAGTAGCATTATAAGGTTCAACTACTGTATCAGAAACCTGAAATATATCAAAATCACATCGGTTAGTGGAGAGTGAAAACAATGTGGTCTTTTAGTAAAATATAAAAGGCACATTTAAAGATATAGAGAAAACGTCATTTTTGTGCGTTTAGCGCATATATATTAAATAATATATATATAATAGTATCAGATTCCACAAGACACCTTGATTCTGTATTTTAACAGGATAATTTAGTATACTAACCTTTGGTGAAGGACAAACAGAGAAAGTATTCATAATTCTATCTGGATATTCTTCACGGATTTTACTGATGAGTAGAGTTCCCATACCAGAACCAGTACCACCACCAAGAGAATGGGTCAACTGGAATCCTTGTAGACAATCACAGCTCTCAGCTTCTTTACGGACTACATCAAGAACGGAATCCACCAATTCAGCACCTTCTGTATAATGCCCTTTAGCCCAGTTATTACCGGCGCCAGATTGTCCAAAGACAAAGTTATCAGGACGGAAGATCTGACCAAATGGACCAGAGCGTACAGAATCCATGGTACCAGGTTCCAGATCGACGAGAACGGCTCTTGGTACATATTTACCACCAGTAGCTTCATTATAATATACATTGATTCTCTCTAATTGAAGATCTGAATCACCGTGGTAAGTTCCAGTTGGGTCAATACCATGTTCATCAGAGATCACTTCCCAGAACTAGAAAATACAACAAATAAAGTAAGTAAAGAATTGAAAACAATCATATTTGTCAAGTGACACAAATCCATAGAAATGTGCTTCTAATGACTGAATACACTTTTACTTAATACTTTTTTGCATCGTAACGAGTTTATGAAAACTGTGAGCGTCGTAAAGAGAGACATTGACAACGTGAAAAAAGGAAATAGTAGTGGTTTTAGTAGTCTTACCTTAGCTCCGATCTGGTTACCACACTGGCCAGTTTGCATATGAACAATTTCTCTCATTTTGATAAAGTTTGGTAGGTAAAAATAGTAATTACTGAATATATTAGTAGATCTACTATGGATTGTAATAAATCATGTAATGACTAAATACTAGAAATAATAGTGCTTATATACTAATGATTGTCTGTTAGTTACTAATCTGTTATTGTTAATCCATAGTAACTGGATTATATCATTAATTTGTTTGTAACATTTCAACAGAGTTCGATAAGTAAGTTTGACAAATGAAATGAAACTCTTCTGTAACTTATCCCGATATTATGCAGACTGTATCCGGCATTTTTCTGCCAGTTTACTATTTCCAAGTTATTCTCGATCTTTCACTCAACAGGTTATGCGTCCCATAGTGAAACTTCCCCTGGAACTATTCTTATGAAAACTGTAGAGAGTTGAGGAATTCCGCAATACATGGACTGAATAATCATGCTAACAAAGTCTTCACTTTTTAATATGTAATGTAAAGGCGGTATTCATTAAAATTAAATACTGAATTTGCATAAAAGATTGATTTCAACAAACATGTGAAAGAGATGACTTCACAACGAGAGATGTAGGACGTAAAACTCCATTCACTTCATTTCATTTCATTTACAATTTGCTATGCACATGAAAGTGAATATGACAGGATGAGCAAAAAACCGTCTAGCATGGTAAATATAACTGTATTTAAAAACAATGGAAAGAATTTCAAAGCATAATCATGTTGCTTACATTTAACACAAACGATTAGAGTAAATATTAGCCAACTATAAACCAATGTTTTGTTCTGTGGTATTATGTGGTTTACACAATGTAGATATAAGTATATAATTCATCTTAAACCCATTGAATATCAATGAATGTTTTAATTAATAAATTGAGGATTCTAATAAAAAAAAATAATGGTATATTGCTTTGAAGAGTAGATTTTAGCTATCTGTAGTATTTCTCATTCCAACCTTAAATACAACTTCCTTCTACACATAATGCCCATATTTTCACATAAATCATTTATGTTTAAAGTAACATGGTCAGCCAAATTTTTTCAGAATTTGAAATTATTTTATGAATAATTCAAAAGAAATTTTGAATCTTCATCCAAATATTTACAGCTTCTTGTATTTTGGGGTTCCAAAAACTTGACACAAATTTTTCTTTGACCAATTTTACACT
Organism: Lottia gigantea; assembly: GCF_000327385.1. Classification (NCBI taxonomy): domain Eukaryota; kingdom Metazoa; phylum Mollusca; class Gastropoda; family Lottiidae; genus Lottia; species Lottia gigantea. The sequence goes on along the minus strand of NW_008709715.1, from coordinate 1,395,440 downwards.
TAAAGGGTTCAAGTCTTTAATATTCACAAAATAATATCAAATTATACACTACATAGTAGATTCATGTAAATTAAGATTTAGTGACTTGAATTAATCTTATAATGTAAGAAAGAAAGAAAGAAAGAAGTATATTTTACAAGGATAACAACTTAGGTTCACAGTTAAGGATCCTTTCTACCAGCTGGTCCTTGGCCAAACCTTTTGGCATTGATTTTTCCCAGATTATCCAAACCCATTTACAGCTGGGTAGACTGGAATTATGAGTGAAAATCATTTCAAGGTCATCAGACTATCACAAGCCTATCAAGAATTGAACCGAGGCCACCATCTGCTCCACGTAACCATGCAAACAACACCATGTTCATCATGGAACCAACAATCTAACCGACTCTGCTATGGAAGCTCAAACCAAAAACAAACTATAATCAGCTATTTAGAGTTATAAAATATCTTACATTTATTTAAAAAGGTACCAATTTCCATAAAGAACATCAAATATATGTGTAATATAATAATAGTTTTAAGTTCTGTTTTAATATTTCTAATAATAGTCTTTGTGCATAAGATAGATCCATTGAGAAGTCCATTTAGCCATAACAGTTTAACCTTGAATGTCCAGTCTCATATCATAACCTCAATAAGCAGTTGATAAAAAATATGTAATCCACGCTGGTTCAGATTTAAATTCTGGTCTATAAACTTTTTCTAATTAAGGATAAAATAATATGGAAAGCATAGTAAATACATTGAAAATAAAATATAGAAATAATCATAAAATACAAAATGACGCATGACAAATGACAAATAATATAATACAAATAACGTAATGAACGTCAAATTCAAACACAACAATTATGCCTACATGCCTCAAAACAAACTATTTTGAAAGATATTTTTAAAAATCTGTAAAATATTTCATTAGCCATGAGGCAGCAACTCTTTTATATATGTTCAATTAAATATTGAATACTTTTAGAATTTATAACAATCCTTATTAGTAACAATTAACTTATGTTTTGACAACAAAAACTAAAACAACTTAATTCATAACATACAATTACTAGTCCAAGCCAGCATTCCATAAAGCAAAATATTTAACCACATTTTCAAACTCTTTGTCATTGAATAATAATAAGTAACTGAAAGAAATTTGATGAAAACAGTTCTATCAAATCAAACAACTTATGTGGAGAAAATAGCATTGCTAATCTTTTGTAAGTTTTGGAAGGCGTGATTGAGCAACGCTCTTAATGATATTTTTTGTTTTTTAACAAATCTGGAAATTTTTTGTAATTAAATTGACCTTAAGCCTTGTTGTACATACACACAAACACAATTATACAAACATATTATAGCAAGTAATGACAATATTCATACAATGGAATGAAAAATTGTTCAAATATTTAAGAGATATGTGATAAAATAGAAACAGCATCAAATCTTCCCATTTCTTTTAGAGTTGATTTTAATTGAGCAACTGTACCATCATACGTCTATAAAAAATAAAAACAAAATTTTGTAATCCAAATCATTTAGTTAATGTACTCTATAATATCATGACCTAAAAGATCAGCAGCAAAAATGATAAATAATACATTAAATTTTGAATTATATGCAATGCCTATATGACTATATAGTCCACCTACCTGGGACTTGCATCTTTAACAGAGGAAACAAGGTTGAAAATTTAAAATGTTTACTATCTTGACCTAAAACATGATTGAACCCGTGTACCTCGGTTTAGAAAGAATGACATAAATACCAGTGTTTAAATAACTAAATTGAAACAGCATACCTCAAAATAATCCAAAAGAAATCTAGTTGGACTTGTATCAGATGTTTGTATACCTTCTAGAGCATTTTTAAGATGGGAGAACCCAAGTTTATCGGCTAGACTATATATATCTTTACCAGTATAAGTAGGATCTAATAAATTAGACAGCTCTATTCTTCTTCTATAATCTACTTTATCTAAATCTCCCCCTAGAAAACAAGATCAACATATTGATATTGATTTATCATCATCTCCTGTTCGAATTACTGCTAAATCCGTATAAGAAATCTTTTTGAAATGTAAAATTATATTATTATTGTAAGAAGCCAATTAATGTATATGAGTGTGGCAAGTCTTTATCAACCAGAACTGATATTTTTTATGTAAAGGGTTTTGGTAGTCCTTGTGTCAATGTATGCTTGAACATTAAGATACCTTATATTTCAACTAAATAATTGGAATGGTGTGAACGAAGGCCATCAACTCCTTTAGAAAATATGTTACTGTTATTAGCTAGAAATAATAAACCAAAATAGGATCTAAATTACCAAGACCATTTTCAGTGAAAGATTTTACAGGCTTTGTTGATGGGGTAAAATCTCCTCCATCTGTTTCTAAGTCATTATCATCATTAGTTGTTGTGAGATCTCCAAATAATACACGTAAAATCTATAATATATAATATATTATATGCATTATCATCATCAGGAGTACCAACTATTGTCATTGTCGTCTGAATTAGCCCTATCTTACTAAGAGTTACTTCCCTTCCGGTGAGGTAATTTGCCTACTCTTGCTGTCAAATGACAGAAAGTGGTTGAGGGTGTCTGGAAGGGCATTAAACAATAAAGCATGACTGAACTCTTACTCTGAATTTCAGACTATTGGTTAAAATTTCCACTGTAGACTGTATTAAAGCAAGAGTTTAAGCTCAAAGACAAAAATGTATATTTTCAATAGTATATAACAGCCACAAATATTTTAACACTGGTTGAATAATTGAGTAGGTAGAAGTACTTGGACAATACCTGTTCATTATCTTTAACATAATCTGATGGTTTCATTCCTCTTTTTTCTCTGCTACTATCAGATTGTGGACCATCACCACTTTCAGAATCATAACCTTCATCATAAGCTTCTTCATTCTCTATATCTTTATCAGCACCAGCTGTGATCAATAATGCCACCATACCAACCAAGTTACGACCACACGCAATGTGTAACGGTGTATTACCATCAAAACACTGAGCATTTACGTCAGTTTCAGCCTAGAATGGATGAAATAACTATCAAGTAATTCTTTTGAATTCAATGCCAACAAATTCTAAGGACCTTTGTGATAGTGACGTCATGGAAGACTCAGATGTAATGGTATTGCAAGAACAAGAATCACATAAGAAGTTCAGAAAACCTCTTTACAATCCCTTTTATGCTAACTTACCTCCATAAGCAAATAACTAGCTACAGATAGATCATCACTCTCTACAGCATGATGTAATGGTGTTCTTCCACTTTTACCATCAGGTAAATCTAAACAGGCTTTACCTTTATATAACAATCTTAATATTTCTACATTACCATTCTGAGCAGCAATGTGGGCAGGACAAAATCCTAGAATAAAATATCAACATAACCATCTAAAACTCTCTACTCTTCCATACTATCTGATTTTCTGAACGCAAAATTTGGGGATTCTCCAACCCAGATATGGTTCCAAAGTCAATGAGTTATAAAAACTAATAAAACATGATAGATGGGAGCTGAAATGAGCAAAAACCCACAACTGACCATGTACAATATTCTTCTTACCTCCGTAATTCATATAGTTAAGTTCTGGGAATGGAGATGTGGCTTTAACACCTGGTCGTAGATATTTTAACAATGATTTTAAACATGGTATATTGTTACATTGTACAGCTAAATTAGCAGCTGTATTACCATATCTATCCATAATACCTGGATCTGCACCATAATGTAATAATAATTCTATAGCAGATGGCTGTTTAGTTAATACAGCTAAATGAAGAGGTGTCTGCAATACACAAAGGAAATATTTCAATCAGTTTCAATCAGAATGAGATTTATGGGACTAATTATGCATGTAGAAGCCATCAATGGACCCGATACACATAGAAAAAGCCAAAAAAACTCTCTACAATCCCTTTAAGAAATTAGAGTTGTTTCTTACCTGTCTGAGATAGTTAAATGAATTGACTTTATGATTACAGTTTGGTAATGTAGACATGACACCAAGAAAACTTTGTAAGGCTGGTAGCTGGTCATTTATAACAGCTAAATGTATTGGTCTAGAAAAATAAGTTATAAAATCATTGACTCTGAAATATGAAATCTGGAAAATTAAGTGAAAGAAAGAAGAACTATATTAACAAAGGACAACAATAAAGGATCCTTTTTACCAGTTGGTCCTTTAAATTAAACTAAAAAAATGCTTGAATTAGGACTGATAGAGAATAAGTGTTGCCAACTCATACATAGAAAAGAAGCAGAAGAGTTATAATGCAATTCACATTTTTCAAACATATTCTTCTCTCTGATATCTGTAAAAACAACTTACAAATCTCCATTTTTATTTTGAACAGAAGCTAGATGTCTTTGAACTAATAATAAATATCTGATGTCACTAGTTTCAGCATAATCCTGCATGGCTGTTAATGTTCTTTCTATTATCTTGATGGACTCTTGTTTAGAAGTATCAGTAGATTTACTAATCTTGTCTGAAATAAAAAGAAAATGAATGTGTACAAATAAACATGAAAATCCACATTATCATGGCAAATTGCAAAATCTATGTCACTATTTGTACTAAAAACAAAAATGAAAATGAAAACCAAAAAGCAATTAAGCTGAAGTTCTTTAAAGTGATTAAATTATGACTGAAAAAATCATATATGGTGAAATTGTCTTGTAATATACTCTCTATTAAGCAATCAACATTCACTCTCAATCTTTTGGGATTTTTTTTGTATTAATTTTTTGAAAATCTGAACTTTTCAGTAGTTTATTTTTTTTTTTAAGCTGACCTGTTGTCACTTTTTGTTGAACTTGTTGTGGTCTATCTTCTGCTTTCCTAGGTTGATCTACCTTCCTAGTCTGCTCTACTTTCCTAGGTTGCTCCATTTTCTTAGATTGAGTTTCCGATGTAATACTATCAACCCTCTCTCCACCACTAGCACTACGACTTAATAATGCTTCTTTAGGTCTATAATCAATACATCGTGCTGCTTTCATATCAAACACATGTTCATTGACCTTCATACTACTAAATCTACCATCAACCTCATCCAATGAGAGATTAGTTGAGTAGATAGAATCTGTAGGTACTATAGGTTCACTATCCGTCTCGAGATTAGTAAATAACATGGGATCTGTAGATAAACCGGTATAATAGGGTGATGAAAATGATGAGTGTGAATTACTAATGTCTTTATCTTGTGTTACAGCTGAAAGAAAATAAACGGAAAGATTTGTTTTAAGTCTTTTATTTTTGAGCTTTTACACCTGATGGAAGTGAACAACTCTGATGTCATTGTTAATTAAATATATGAATGTGATTTGCAAATCAAAGAGGGCTTCATTTCAAGGTCTCCCCATTGAAACATGTCACTTTCATGGGCATAACCATACTGAACAATACGTTACCAATATCTGTTCAAGAAAGTATTGTACATCCTGCAATTGTTATTTGTAAAATCAATTTGTCTTTGTAATGTGATAATCTGAAACACCTTGCAAAGTGACTGTAATCAATGTTTGTAATCACTAATTACTGTTTGTAATCACTAATTACTGTTTGTAATCACTAATTACTGATTGTAAATCACTAATCACTGTTTGTAATCACATTTTCATAATAAATACAGTAAAATATTTAACTACTTTCAAACCAAAGAAATATAATTTTTGAAACTAACCCTGTACTACCATTGTGGGTAAAGCTGAATTATTCATAATATCTAGAAAATATAATGTTAAAGGGTCAAAGGAATAATTTTAAAAGCAGGTCAGATCCTTTATTTTGCTACCAAAAAAAAGATTTTAATGTTGATTTTTCTTTTCTTTCTGAAAGTCTGAGTTTGTATGATGTAGGTGACTTCAGAAATGAAATAATATAGATCTTGAGAAGGTGAGAGTTTGATTCTCTCAAATGTACAGGCCTAGGATGGAATAAATACTTCATTTAGAAATTTGAACAAGCAGTATGGAACCACTGAGCATTTTTTACAATACATTTCCACTTAATAAATACATCCATGAAACCTTTTTTTACAAAAATCAAGTTGCAACTTTGAAATTCACACTCCTCAATAAAACAGGTTGTTTAATCTAATCTATCAATCACTTACTTCCATTTGGGAAAATAACTCTAGATCCAAAATCATCACCATTATTGCCACCATAGCCACCATCAGCACCTCCAAGAGAGCCATCATAATTAGAAAAATCTCCATAATCTAATGGTATTTTCTTACGTTTCTTTTTCTTTATTTCGTCTTTATCTGTAATATTGTATAGTTCATATACATTACTAGAAATATATATACCAGATAATAATTATAATACAGGTGAATTCAAATACCTTAAATAAACATTATTGGTTGCATTGACTCTCTGATAGTATGCTGACTGAATTAACCAACTCAGGTGTTTCGAATGATATAAAGAGATTAATTTGGATTCATGCACTGATCTAGATTTGTTTGTACAATGTAAATTATACGATGCCTTACTTGTCTACATAACAATTCTTTAAGGGATTTGAGGGCATTATACACTCTGCTACTATACGCCTTACCTAGATTTTGTGGATAATATGTAAATGATTTAGGATCACTAGTTTCACCATCTGATTTTCGTTGTAAAACAATAAATACATTTACAGCTTTCTCAATATTAGTATTAAAATAGGATGGAGTACGAAATACTATAGCAAACTGAAACAAAGAATAATATATATATTTTGTAATTAAAAACAGATTCTGAATCACTAATGACTATAGTAAGTACTATTATACCAATCAAATACTTTTTTTTATGAACATTGGTTGTACTCACTATTTAATACAACTTGAAAGGTTACCATAAAATGATAAATTGAAATGATTTGATCTCAAAGGAGCTCTGGTCAAAAAAAAAAACCAAATGTCTAGCTACTTTTTACTAATAACGAGGAACAGATGCTTGATTTTGGGGAGTTGATTTAAGTCTTGAATATATGTCTTCAGAAGTACTAGGAATGTACGAAAATTGCTCAATCCATTCAAAAATATCTCAAACTAAGAATTTCTAAATGAGTGTAGAATATTTGACCCTTATCTTAATTTTTCAGTATTGAGCAAAAAAAACTACTGTAATTTATCATTCATATTCATACTTGTCATGTTGACTTCAATCACAATAAGCTGGATATGTTAAACAATTACACAAAAGATTCTTACCTGTCTGTGAACATCTAATGGACCAAAATTTCCAAAACTTTCCCATTTGATCTCTCCATTTTGACTGTCTAGCTCAAAAAACTTGACAGCTATATCTTCTACAATAACAAAATTAAAGCAATGTCAACTAGACATATATCAAATGAACCAGACATATATGAAACCCATAGAGATATATATATTGTTTTATATATGCTATCATACAATTGTCTTCAACTATTGGTTATTAGTAATGTAAATTCATTAAAACAATGGAATATATAAGTCGAGCGGTCTGAACAATTGCTCTCAGAGCAGTCAAGGAACAAAGCATTTAATTATCCGAGACATTTTTTCAAATAATTAAATTCAGTCTTGAATTCTGAAAATGTATGAACCTTTTCCTTGTCTGCCCATCTGCTGATAATCAATTTTCTTTCAATATTTGCAGTTCAATATATAACATTATAACAGTCTGTAATTATACCTTTTTGAACTTTTTCACACAGCAAAAACACTTCCTCATTTCCTGTACAACATCCACCATATTTATCCATTCTACATATCTTTAATGTTGATGCACCAGGAGATTCTAAAATATCATAAAAATCATTAAAAACGTTTTTGCTACACTTTCCCTGTCATTTTGTTTCTGGGAACATATTAATTTTTGCTATCCAAATGCCAAAAGATGACCAAATATTGAACAAAATACATATTTCACGAAGAATGCCATATACTGTTTACAACTTGACACCTTTTTTACACCTAAACTGAGAATGGAACCAAAGAGAGCCATTGTTTGATGTAAATTGGCTATTAACTCTCGAAACACTTTAACTGACTGAACTACAGTCTGTCTTCATTTTCTAATATCACAATGACTGAATTTCAATGATACAAACATACAAAATTTACTTACTACTATCATGTATTGAATTAGAATAAACGGGAGGTAGAGCTATAATACATTGTTGTGTTTCAGAATCTTGAACATAAACTTGAAAACATAATTTAACATTATTTAATTGTGTTGATTTAGCTTGTTCACTGGCTAGTCTATTAATATCTGCTTCTTCATCATCTGTAAAATATTAAATATCTTTATAACATATTGGGTTAACACACACCCATACTACAAGAATTTCAATTTCAATATCCCCCTGCCCCCCACCACCCCTTAATGTTGGAAGTTGCAGGGCTGACATGGAAAAAGGGTCTAGTTGTTAGGATTGGATCTTGGCTTTTATAAACCACTTGTTCATTCTAAAAAGAACTTAAGCACCAGATTATGCATTTATTATAATAGTAACACTAGCATTATTGGTGTGTCACCGCAATTGATCATGTGACAAACTGATTAAATGGCGAAGTTTGGGCAACTGGTTCATCGAAGAGAGTGATGGTAAAAATATAAATATAACATTTTATTGACTGCTAATGAAAACTAAAATCAAGAAGAGTTTTAGCACAAATTCAAAACTATTTCTACATATATCTTACTTGATAAAGAGACAATGGCATTAAGATTTCTCAGAAAGATCTTCTTATCTCTTAAAAGTTTATTCTTAATTCTTTTCTGTAATACTTCTACAGCCTTCTTTTTAGTTACATGTTGAACAGACATATTCTGAAAACTAAAAATATATGGTACTTCTTAGTCCTTGATGACATCATTTGTTAATATTTTTTTTTATATTATCAAAGAAAATGAAATTCTGTAAAATCATAACACGAAGAGTGAGCAAGGATTAATGCAAATAAACAATCAACAAAAAGATATGTGATTGATTAAATGTCTGACAATATCATACCCATTAAAACATCCAACAGTCACTTTTTTAGCTAGACTTTCTCCAAGAAGTCTAAATTATCCAACATGTAGAAATCATTTGACAATGAAACTCTTTTAAAAAAATAAATATAATTAAAACAGAATTGAGCTTACTGAATAGGTCCATAGGTTTCTTTAACTTCCATAACACATATACCATCTTCACAGTTTTTACCCACTAGTTTGTGAGGATGATTTTTATCATTATCAACATTAACTAAAGACACCTCAATTCGTGCTGGGCCATCATAATTTTCAATCTAAAAAAAAAGGAATCATTCTAAATTAGCAAATTCATCAGATTCAGAAATATCTCAAGGTGGACATGAGACATGAATTAAACAACATGGAGAAGGTGTTTCCCAATTTCTATTGCATTGGAAAACATTTTCTGATCTCAATTGTGCTTAAACACAGACAATGTAAGTGGGCACAAAAACTGACCACATTGACCCCATTTCAGGTCACATACATCATCTGGTACCCATCGGTCATAGATATTGTTCATCTGTTAGGAATGTTGAATACTTTTCCCCCAGAAGGGAAAAATGGTGCTGTACCACCTATTTGTAATCCTACCTTAATTGAAGGGTAAGTTTTTCTCCCTCTTTCACTAGAAGTGCCCTGTAAACCTCCATGTGATGGTCCCTCACACTCATAGCGAAATCTAAATCCTCGAGACTGTGGTTCCTCTATTATAGCAACTTGTGGAAATGGATACATATCTGCTCCCTGGGTGTTATTCACTGAATTAACAATTTATATCAGTAAAAATCAAACTTAAAGCTTATTTTACATCCACCATTACTGCACCAAGTGCATAGACATACAACAAGTAATTTTTTTAATGTAAGTAGAAAGAAAAAGAAATAACTCTTATTCTTAAAAGGTTGACAAGCTAGGTTTTCAAATATTACAGTCGTCAAACCTCTTGGTTATAATCATTCACTGATCCGTTCTCATTTACAATTGTGGAAATTGAAATAATTACCAATATGGCTAATTCAAGGTCACAAGAATTCACAAATTGAAACTTTTTAAAACAATGCACACATGGTGTGAAATGAAGATGTGTAAAATAGATATGTAGGAATAACTTGATTAAAGTCTCAAAATTGAGGCAAAAGGCTAAAATCGTAGTGACCAATGACAGTCACTTGAAATAGACTTACCGGTACCAATTTGTTGGCTGCCATTTACATTAACAGTTGTCATTCTACTATGATCCATAATTGGCATTTCTATTGAATCATTGGAGTCATTAGATGACATTGTTATATCCATGGCACTGAAATGAATAAAGCATTTCCATTAGCCTAAGACATAATTTCCTATTTGCATCATTAGATGTTACACAAAATCACTGGTCAAGAACAATGGACACTTTTAACTTATCATTGCCTTATTGGAAAGGGTTCAAAGGTAAGCAAGTTAAAGCACATGCACACCCATGCATAAAGCTCATTTTAAGTCTATAATAGCCCATTACTGCATTGAAAGAGTTCCAAGAATCTGAAAGTCAGGATATCTTGACATTAGGCTAAGGTGAGTAGTTTAAGCCTTTGTTTGGGGTGTCTTTCTGGTTTCTCAAGTTATGATCTCTGTTAATTAATCAGATGGACCTTGATATTAGACCAGGACCAAAACTCTTCGAATTGAGAGTGATACTAGCGGAAAATATTAAATGGCTTGTTGGCAGGCGAGGGTCATACTTTCTCGGACTAACTATCGGGAGTTTGATTTGATCAATGAATTTATAAATACTCAAAAAGTTGGCTCTAATTCTGTGTAGGCTTTCAGTAACTAGCCTGATTACCTGCTTTATGTGGAGTGAATGAAAACACTGTCAGTCTTTACATCTTACTGGGTACAGTAAACAATAAATTTTTCCACTTACTTTATAATTCATTTCCTGATAATGGGGAAGTCTTTTCTGGGAATCCCCACTAATAGATGATTGGTCAAATCTGATCACGTGGTGGTCATTTCTGAATTTCCATTAGTAGGAAAATTTATAAGTTATTTTTAGATTCTAGGGCCTCGTACCATTATTACCTCTATGTTTTGTACTGCGAAGGGAGATAACCGACATCCATGTTATCAGAACACACTTAAATTATATCCTCGTAAACTAGAACACGAGCATTGGCAAGTCAGTTATCAAAACTCAATGTTGGTCGGTTAAAGTTTTAAAATGCAAAGGTGATTCCCTTAAACAGGTCGGATAGTCATAATAAAAGATAAAATAAAGTTATAGCCCAATCTCCCTTCTTTTGATTGAATTAGGCCAAATTTCGTATTATATACAATCCGAGAGCTCGAGCCAGACTGAAAATTTTAGAAGACATCATTTCTCGTTTATGATACTTTCAAACTAATTTCAACATTTTAATCCAAATCAAATCAAATACATTGTGGAAAGTGGAAGTGGAAAGTAAAATGAGATTTAAAATTCTGGAATTGAAGAATTTGGAATGATTGTTGTCATATCCACCAGATGGGGCTTTTAATGCAGAAGAGTCTGAGCAATATATTGAAATATATGGCTCTGAGAAGTGATATCTGGCGAGCACCGGAGGAAGTAACACAGCTGGCTGGCTTAAAAAATGGTTGGCGGTGGTTGGCGTCTTAGCAGCAGATTTTCGGCGGCTCACAGTTCTACTGGATGTAGGTAAGTTGGACAGTAACATTCACCGAAAATATGGTCACAGTAATACGGACACAAGGTATTATGGTCACAGTAATACAAGTACAAGATAGGGTGGTCATAGTTATACGGGAACATGGTATTTTGGTCACAGTAAGACGAGCACACGGTATTTTGGTCACAGTAATATGGGCACACGGTAATTTGTAAATGAAAATGAAATGAAATGAATGGAGTTTTACGTCCTACTCTTCTGTACCTTGTGGGCTAATGAAGACGGGCAACGCCATGCAGGGTGCCATGAGGGAAATTTTGCCAGGACAGCGGCATTAGCCTGCTATTTTTCGATTTCCAACTGTCGAGGGATCTTTAACGTGCACAGCCTATAGCACACGGGGCTTCGGTTTATTGTCCCATCCGAACGACTAGACGCTTTTACCATGTCAGCCCCTCTTACCTGCATCACTGACAGGGGGAAACCGGGTTGAAAAATCCGAAGGTATTATCTCGACTTATGCCGGGATTGAACCCTGGACCTTCAGGTTAGCGAGCAAGCGTCTAACTCACTGAGCCACTGCGGCTCCCACACACGGTAATTTGGTCAAGGAAACATCAGGTAAGGGTGCCGAGAAGGAACCAAAAAACTTTCCAGGGTGGGGTGAGGTGGGGGAGGATAGTCTATTCTTTTACTATATAAAATGATAAAAAACTTGAAATTGGTTGGGGGAGGGTAAGGGGTCATCCCGTAGTTACACCACTGTACAAGGGATATATACCAGTCCCAGTTTTATTCGCCACTATATGTACTTCTAAAGAATTTTCTAATCAACCAGGGAAGAAAACTATTTATTGAAAGCATATTTGTCCAGTTGCTTTCAAAACCCATTATCAAATGCTGACATTAAGACTCTATTTCAGTCCCTGATTGCTATTTTGAAAGTTGTTCGCTTGTGTAGGGACAGAAAAACCATGCCTTGTTTTATGGAGAATTTTCCACATCTTCGAAAAAGGGGGTGGGGGGATTTACAATCACCGTAAAGGCAAGAACAACTTATCTTGGAAGCTGTTGAAAATGTCCATAAGACAGAGCCTAGTTTTTATGACTCTACTCCAGCCGATAACTGTCAATATATTTATCAGAAGCTGGAATACAGGCAGATGTTTCGGAATACACGACAAGTAGTATTCCACTATTTCAATATTCCACCACAGACATCGCCACGACGTAGACCTAGACATAAGATAAGAGAACAACGACTTTGTAGGACAAAATGAGTTTCAACATCCAAAAAAATGAAAACTATAAGTTTTGAATGCATTACATTTTAATTATTTTTTAAAACAAGATGTACATGATATAGATTTTGCTGTTCCATTTAAAGGAGAAAGTGTTTATGTTTACTTGGGATCGCACTTCATACACAACACAGCTGACAATGTCTTTCTGGACAAGATACACGGATACGGATACACGAATAGTACAATCGCAATTTTCTGATTAGAATTTTCTTATGTTTCAATCCGTAACCGCGTAATTATGACTTAATGTTAAACACCAAGGTTTGAATTTCAAATCCAATTTCACTCTTGGTGCAGTTTCCCTTTTTAATTTATGCACCGCATAGCTGTTGGTTTGTTACAATAAATACACCAATATCCGTTCCAGTGTTTTGCCACCAACTTAACAGACATACACAAGGGATAGTTTCCATTAATTGTTTTTCTCACATTTCGAGAGAAGATGATGGTCACCTTGTAAAACTCGGACTATGAGAGCGAGTTAATACCACGAGCCCTGTATTGGCACTGCCGTTAGTCCAGGGTTCGTGACGATGATTTAGTGCCAGTAAAGATTTTCCAACTAGTTTATCGTCTGATTTGATATAACATACATCCTGAACATTTCCAGATAACTTCCATCTCTTACCACTTGGTCTAAACAATATTGTCTTTTTCCAACATGGACACAGTTTTAATATAATCGATCTCAGGTCAGCCTGAAATAATAAAATTTCTCTTATAATAGGTAATTCTACAATAGCGGCAATAAGAGAGAATCTAAAAGACGTTATAACGGTTTCTCTTGATAATGCTTTTCATCTGTATTTATTAGTCCTGCAATGGTGTCTACCACATTAAAAGGGATTTATGTCGCTATTAAAAGCAGAAATAAAAATATAATGTGTTATGGTTGAAAACAAAAAGAGGTATAATTTGCAATGCCACAGTAATGAACAATACAGAACTATAAATAACTAAATAAATAAATAAATATCGAAAACCTCCATAAGTGCAAAGAAGTAAAAATTCTAATTTGATTATTTCTATAGGAGGTCGGGGTTGGCTACAATTTTTTAAAAGTCAAGTCCCGGGAGTCAAAATGGATCTCGTATACACTCGATAAGACAATTACATATGCATATGCCAGTGATTAAAGGGATTGTAAAGAGGTTTTCTAAATTTTGTAGGTGTCTTGGGGATATTATCAATTTGCACCATTCCAATTTTCAACCAATCAACTGCTATATCAGTTTCCCTGCTGCACATACAAAATTTAGAAACGTCTTAACGAGGTATTCAATATGGTCCTTTTACCAATCTGAGCTGCTAGTATCAGCGGATACAATAGGAGTATTCGAGTAACTCCCTGTAGATAATTTTCAATAGGCTAGTATCAATAATTCAAAAGTTGCGTGTATTGACGAGCCTTCATTGATCGTTTTGGTTCATTACATTCCCAGAGAAGGGATAACTTGTTGGTGATACGAGGAACCCCAAAAGATTGGGACAAAAGCAATAAGGGATATACCTACCCTGAAACTTTCATTCATAAAACCATAAATAACTGGATTGACAAAGCTATTTGACATAGCTAACCAATGGCTACCAAAATATATTTTTTCTTGTACATTATAATTAGTAATTAAAGTTGGATTGAAGTCTAATATTAACATAAAGGTATGTAATGGTAACCAACATAATCCAAACAATAAAACTATTGTCACCAACATCTTTACAACCTGAAAAATTTAAGAAAAATAAATTTGATTGAATATAAGATTAAATGGGGCAGTATCTATAAAGAGCTTCAGGAAATTGAATGCAGATCCCTTACGCCGGTCTGTCACTTGCTCATAAACTCTCTTTGGAGGCACAGTCTTTGGAATCTGGTGGAATTTTTAAGGTCCACAAACTGTAGGTACTCGGAATGAGCGACATAATCTAACTTTAAACCTTATATTGTTCGACACTTTTTATATTTCTATTACAGTATATTCCACTTTTTAAAAAAGATTTTCAACTATTTAACAACTAATAATTCTTTATTCTTTGAATTTGACACAACTAATATATTATATCATATCGAGAGTATAGTTTAATTACTGTTGTTCTTCGAATAGTCTCATACTTCCCGACCGAAGTGGTTGGAAAAATAACTTAATGGAATGGATTTTTATCAGTGAAGACCAACACTATATAAAATCTAAAGAGATCTGAAAAATCTAAAATAAAAATCTGTACAAGCAATACAATTCCGATAATCAATATCCGATATCTTCGCAAGCATGCCAAAATCGAGAGTAAAAATTGTAGAGTCGTGGACTCCTCCAAAGTAGGTTTTCGCATTGTTTCTGTACTTTTCAATTTTTTACAGTTCTCACGACTATCAATAGAAAAATATTTTTATAAGGTCGTTTACATATTTACTTAAAACCTGAAAGGACCTTTTTTCAAGCTATTAACACCACTTTTCAGGAAGAAAATAACTCACTGAAGCTTTAACCAGTTGTGAATTCAACGTGGGCTATCTGAATCGTGGACGTATCAGAATAAAAATAATTCCCTTAATGTAAGCTTTGCAATTGGAATGTCCTTCGTACCGAGACAGATTACTGGATTTGATATAGTAAAGTAATAATTAGTCATTTTTTTACAAGAATTTTCCAGACTGCGTATTGTGCCTAATAATTAAAAAGATCATTGCATTGTACTTCTACTTATATGTATGCTCTGAATTTGGCCCGCAGTAAGATAAAATCTCCCACAACCTTTTATAAATAACAGAATGTCTTATTGTAACACTTTGGAATCTTATTGATAAAAGAATTACATTGAAATACTGTCTAAAAATAGTCTCACAGGCTTTACATTTCCTAATGCTCTTATAATCCATAAAAGCAAATGGACAGCTGAAGTATTAAACTTTTACCTTAATCGGTAAGATGTTTCTACAAAAAAGGTAAAAAAAATTTCTCAATGCCTTCCAAACAACCATTCCTTTGTATTAAAGATAAAGCCGAATTGCAAGAAGAATTATTGTTGAATAGATATAATACAAAAGTCTTTTTTTTTTTATTAAACTCTAACCATTAAGACATCTTTTTGGTTTTGGATGCCAGAAATGTTCTGGTTACCATAATGTATTCACACTGTTCGTTAGAAAATGTCAATGAAGTAAAAGCAGGCCCATACACCAACAAGTTTGCTTTGACTAAAATCGAATCTTTTGAAGGTGGACCTTGTAACTGGTAGAAACCTGCAGCAACTGATGTTTCTGCTAAAAACAGCTGTTTGAAATCGACCGAATAATGTTGATACAATTTGTTTCTCGGCTCTTGTTCTAGTGTCATGCAAAAAATTGATTTGATTGTCGAGTGAGTAGTTGGTTAGCCTGACGTACCGAATTTTTCTAGACAGAACCGGTCGTGTTGATAATTACGCCCACCACATCTACCATTGCTCATCTCTTATACTAAATTTTATTATGTAATATTATATGTATAATTCTAGTATGTGTCTAACCTTGCATCTATTTTAATGGATCTTGGTATTTCGCAATTTCAGTGTGTAATAATACCATCTCGAGTGTTTTTCTGAAGACATGATACCAATTTCTAGCTGATATTTTGTCAAGTTTCGTGCCATCTTTTCACTTCATCTGTCACAAAGTGAAAGCTAATTGTGGTTAAATAACAATGTAAATGTCTCGTGCGGCATTATTTTTCAAAGATGATACTCCTTTACGTCGATTTGACGTCATTTTGAAAATGGAATCGAATCCCCCGTATATTTCCTCCTATCCCCCGTGTAAACAGATTCGCCCACTACCATTTGTTCGTTTATTAGTCTTTCTTAAAAATTCAGTTGGACTCGACTTACAACAATTCATAACCAAATTATTATAACCTCAAAATTGCATAACAGTAATTATGCATTGTGCCTTATGCACTAGCCTTATTGCACATAAAATGATGTCAATCAAAATCTTAGTATTAGTGACGACATTAAAGTGATATTGAATCGAAAGCGTACTATTAGTGAAGAAGCAAATGTAAGCGTCAATGTGATGGTTGTTTTATCATCTTTGGTCATGCTATAAGTGCCATATGCGCAAAAACATAGGCTCTATATTTGCAGCTGATTATTGTAACATAAAATCTTTCGCCGTAGAAGGTCTTTAAAGAGTTAATCGCCTGCATTAAGGCAGTTCAGTCTTTCTTAATGGAAGTTTGTTTCGATAAAGGTAAATTTTCCTCTGCAATTGATTGTATTGATTACACGTTATTAGGTGTTACATGGAAATGTTTTAATATATCATGACCCAATGTAACATGCAACTTGAGATCAATTCGAAATTAAATTTCCATGTGCAATCGATGAAACAGGTAAAAAAAATGTTAAATAAGTCGAGAATGTGATTGATCATTGCTACTGTCATTTCATTACGCCACTATTCGATTATAATTAATCATTTGGAAACAATTAGATAGAAGTGAACATATTATACTTTACACTATACCATGCTGAAAACAACTCTTCGGTTGAAAACAATCCATCAAAGTTAATGGGTATAATTTCAGTACAAGAGTTCCCACTAGGTTGGCGTTAAATCCCAACCTCCCAAACAGCTAAACCGGAAGATAAGGATATTGAGCTGTTATTACATCATGCATCCGAACGAAATTAATTGAATTTTGCTGAAAATTTAGCATGAACAAAGGAATCTTCAGAAAAAATGGTCTTTCTCTTAATTTCCTTCATATCAAGTTCATTATCATTCTGATTATTAATGAAATTACGTTCGAGTCAGTAGTAATTATTTCTCCAAGACACATTCCTGCCACCTTCTCCTGGGAATCCGCTGTTGTAATCTTAAATCGCGGGTTATAAGATATTCATTGATAAATATTCGTGCTAAGAATAAATAACACTATTAACTATAGGTTTATTAGTACAAGTACTATAATTTTATTGGTATCCAACACATTTATATATATCAAATTGTTCCGGTGCGTGGATTTTAATCAAGATAATTGGAACAAGTATACTTATCATTGGTGTCGACATAATAATTAATATATTTCATTACTAAGGTAATTAAAGATAGGTCAACATAGATACAATCATCTGATCATTGATGGGATCATATAAGATTTAGAACTTGATAGTGCCACGAAATGCCCCACTCCTTCAAATGAAAAGCAACAAGACAACTTTAATAGGTCCAAAAATCGATTGGTACCACGCTTACCTTGGTGCAATTCTATAAACCAAAAATGAAATACAGCCTGTCAATTATTATATACAGTGGAATGACCATGAGCACTGTAAACTGTAAATCAAAAAAACTGTTCAATGATCAAGAAATATACAGGCAACAAACGTGCTTGAGTAAAAATAAACTACATATTGAAATAATCCTTTTGCATTGAGTCTTGAGCTCTAAATCGACAAACATATGTTGGCGCATAAAAATTGTGTATTCGACCCATTCCTGTTTTAAGGAAAAATTCGAGCACTCTTTTGCTTGCTTACAGTTTTCCTCATATAATCATGTAAATCATAATAAAAAACCTCAGAATTATCATGACAATAAAGTTAGCTTAATTTCTGTGTGCAATGACACGTTGAGAATCTCGCAACGATTTCAAGACCGTTATTCTCCTGATTTAGGAAAGTGTGTTAACAGTACCGTTTAATTTGCTGACCCAGTTGAGAATTGTGGAATGAATTTATATGAAGAAGAATTATCTTATAAATGAAATAAATACAGACATACACAGACAGTAATTGTTCTTTATTTCCCTGAGGTTCAATGATAACATCTCCTTCAAATTAATTCTATAAATAATACAAATTATCCACAAATCACTCAATTTGATAAATAACTTTCCAGGCTGGATCAAATCGTTTCTTACAGTCTACTTCCAATTTATATCTCTAGTTTTTATAATTTCGCTTCTTATATACAAATACTCTTAATTAACACTACACGACTAAAACAGTATTTCATTACAATTCATAAACAATAATACGCCACATAGAACATGAATTCAACTATTTAATTATATTATTCATATTTCAGTTTTAGTATTTCGATATACATGACTATGTATCATAAAAAACTCATTAACAAATAATTATTAGGTCACTACAAACAAAGAATAAGTATAATTTAACTTCGACAATTTTTATATTCAAATAAACAAAATTTGTGTGACATCTGTTATTTTTGAAATAATGTTACATGATGATACCGTTATGCATCATGTCAATCAAGTTCGCAAATGTACACACTCATCATAAACAAATGGGGAATATATACAGTCTACAATAACGTTGTAAAGTCCGTGTACCAAATTGATACGCTCGAAAACCCCCATTGCAGCCAGTAAATGAGATTTATAAGGAATATCGACATTTAAATTTGAATCAGCAAGTAATTGTGATTGACAATTTGATATGAAGTCGGACGTGAATTTTCGACGCCATATTGGAACGTAAAATTTATTGACGCCCCCACCAATCGATCTTTTATTGCGTGGAAAATCGATTTATCGATTTGTTATGCAATCGATTATTTTTTTATGAAGCTTTCTAGAATAAACGGCAAATGATAGAGCATTTCTGTTTTGACCAAACATCTTAAAGTGTTCTGGAATCAAAAATGAATATTATTATCTAACATGACGTAAGTGACATGTTGCATAATGTGCAAAAATTGACTTGTAGGCTGCAGAGCCTATTTGTGGACCGATTTTATGTTCTTTGTATCGGATACAATTGACAAAAAATTAAAATTTTCAAAATTTTAAAGAACAAAAAGATTGCGTGACAAATTGGGAATCTTTCTTCTTAAAATTACAGGATATAGACAGAATGCCAATACAAATAAAACTGCGTTTTGGGCGTGAGAACTTCCGATTTCTCAAAATCAGCTTGGGCGACCCTGCTTCACATATGTAGACAGAAACATACAGATTATCTATTATTAATAATTTGAATCACAAAATTCAAACCGAAAGTGACGCCATTACCTCAGAGTGCCGCAATTAAAACTCCAGTCCTAACATAATATGTATTTATCCCACATCAATGTGGTTTACATTATTAGGAAGCATTCGGAATTATACCTTTAACGATATGTGACACGGATGGTTTGCTATAAAAATTCAAATCATTAAATTTGGATAAATTTTGAAACATATTTTTTTGTATTGTTTTAGCTCATAAAGTCTTAGGTGTTAAGCATGTTACACAACAATCTGTTGGTTCGAACTTTCACATCGGTGAGCTAGAGAACAAATTAATCTGATTACGTAATTCTTTAACACTTAAAATATTTATCTATTTTTTGAAAAACTTTTACATTCAAATTTGATCGAAGATTCGAAATCGATGGGATAAGGTCTCGTTGCCACGATCGGAGCTGTTCACAGTTCTATTCAAAATTTGTTATTGAGATGGTATGCCATAGAGATCAGAATAATCTGATTCAAATTTTCTTAACAATATGTCACATTAACCTTGCTAGTACAACAGTTCAATTTGATTTTTTTTAAATAAATTAATAAAATCAATCAAATTACCTTCCTGTAAAGCCCGTCTGAGAGCGTATTGTTACACACATCAGTTTCAGAATCCTAACGTATCTTAAATAAAATTATTTCTTTCTACTTGGTAGAAAATTGAACAGCAATCTAATTTTTCTTATAAAGGATTGTTTGTATAATACGTGAAGCTATTCATTTATTCATTTAGGTCGAAAGTATCGAAGTTATATAATAAAAGTGGAACACTGAAATGAAAGTATCAAATTAAGTATAAAATTAGCAAGAAGTAATTGTCAAGTGATTGTGAAATGTAGAAAAAATTAAAGTTTGCACAACTTTGAAAAATAAAACTGCTCCGAGATTTCTTTTTTTTTATTATGTTTTAAATTAAGTCTCTCCGTATGGAATTAGTTTAACTTACAATCAGTTTGATCTGGCAGGATTTTATATACATATATCATAAAATCTTTCCCCATCAAAATTAGAAGAAATTGCACTCTATAAGATACAAAAATCTAGCTCACAGGTCGCCGACTGAATTTACCAAGTTTGGAGATATGAGTTACCTCCCTTTGGCAGAAAACGCATCTTCGATAGAATGTTTTAAGGCCGGCGCATATTTACCGATTTTTTGACGCAACGCCGTACGATTTTTCGACGGCGTCAGATTATCGAGACGTACAGTAAGCGCACACTTACCGCTTTTTTTTATCGCCACTGTGGTGCCTCGATCGGTTTTCTATAGAGCTACCGTAAACTAAATGTCATCCAAAAGTGAGCACGTGATACGTACATGGAATTCTATTGGTTGACCATTAACTAGGCCACGACAATTTTTAAGGAACACTCGCACACTTCCCGCAAGGTACGTCTTTCGATCAAACATTCTAGATATCTCCCGACCACTCCCGATTTTGTCGGACGGGCATCGGTTATAACCCCGAGAAGATGAGCTGGAATATCATTCTAGACACTGCCGCGAGTTGGCCTTGAACACACAGGGTAGCATCCAAGGGTCTACCTAATTGTATCTTTTTTTCTTTTTCTTTTCCTTTTTTTTTTTTTTTTTTTTTTTAATTTTTCCGCGGAAAGTTATATCTATTTCTTACCAGTGCAAAATTTGTTTCAATGTCTTAACAAATAGTAAGTCTAGCTCACTGGTTGCCACTTGGTGAAGTGACCAAAGGCACGAGTTGCACCCCTTAGTAAGAATGGAGTGAGTGACGGTTTTACAAAGAATGAAGAATGCTTAAGACGCCCAAGAACGCTGACGCAACAGTTTTGGAGTTTTCGAAGCTACATAGTTGAACAATTCTTATTGGGTCAAATCGCAGAGGCAAAACAAGATTTGTTAATATAATAATATATAACTATAGCTCGTCATTGGACATCACTTACATACTTTTTAATCTAAATTAATATCCTTTCTATAATGACAAAAATTACCCATGGCAATAATTTTCTTTTATACCATATCATATTTGGGAATCGTAGTAGGTGTTTTATGAAGCAAAATTTCGCATTTATGATAATTTTATACCCGATCACATAAATTTAATGTACAATCCACATTGACTGAGGTTGATTAACTTACCAGATATCGAGTATTTTACTTCCGGTTTGAAATCTTTTTTGAGTAACCAGCATTTCCAGATAAAAAGAAATTAAATACTCACCTTTCGTTTCGATTTTATTTGTAAGGCATCACGAGTTTCATCACTATTACCAGGAACATTTCGTTTCCATAATATTCTTCCAATTATGGTATAAGTAACACTTAATATACACAATGGCAGAAAATAGGTTAAAAATAACACAAACAGTGAATAAGACTGTTTTAATTCTTTTTGAGGATAGGGCCATGATTCGCCACACTGTAGTCTACCAGCACCATCCACTTCGGTCCGGCCTATTAATAACTGGACAGAATTGATGACAACTGAAAATGTCCATATAGTTATTATCACAAACTTTGATTTCGATGAGGTCAAACGTTTTCGTAATGGAAACGCAACAGCATAGAATCTGTCAATGCCTATAGCCATGTTCGTAAAGACGCTGGCGGTAACAGAAACGTATTGTAAAAATATAACAACAGGGCACATTGGTGCTGTAAATACCCATTCACCGATTATTTGATACGATAAGGTAAATGGTATACAAAATATACCCATAATAAGGTCTGCAACAGCCAAATTGGTTAAAAATGCACGCAATTCCGTCCTTGATCTCTTTCCTCTGGTGAATATTACGATTGCAATGGAATTTCCAATTATGGCTGCCACAGTAATAAAAGTATACATGGTTATTAAAATCACTTTAGAATTATAGGGTAAAGTTGGAATTTCTGTAACACTTCTGTTTAAAGAATCATTGTATCCATGTGTAACATGATATGATATGTTAAATATTTCTGTTGAGTTACCATCATCATCTGTCCAAAAGTCTTCCATAGCTGTTGTTGTTTCCAGCAGACGACTTCCGGTACTTATCGTCTCAATCGTTGACATTTCACTCACTTCTGAATCCATTTGGTAGTCATCATTTAATGCAAATTCTAATTTAAATTTCTTTTTTTCTTTGACTGACGTTTTCTTGACGAAGCATCGATCAGCCAATCATATCGATGAAAAGATTTTGTCTGAGGTAGTGATTGGTTGTTAGATTTCAATATATTGTGAGTAGTAATCAATAGAAGCTGACTGTCAACTTGACGGTAATGGTACTCTTGGTAATCGAATTAACTGAAATGAAGAGTTAGATCATAGAATTAATACGCTACTTTGTGTTAAGGATAATTTGCTTTCCATGAAAATATATTGGATTCATATAACTGTGTCTATTCCTCTCGGAATATCTGATAGATTATAAAGCTCTTATCTACCTCCCAGCTATACCGTATGCTTCCTAATACGGTCACAGACCATATGATTACCATTCGTTCTCAATGACGCAATGAAATTGAATTATCCGTTTTCAATGCTCCAACATGGTGCATGATTAATGATAGCTTGAAATGTTAGTCGTGCATAAAACATAAAAAGTTGATATGAGAAAAGTATTTCTTATTTTATCACATTGGCCAAACCTTCAGCTGACGACCTTGAACAAGTAAGCTCTATTGTAGTGAACACATCATAATTTTAATTTTTTACATATGTAGCAAATTGATTATAAAACATAACATAAACGTCGCAAGTTATTTATTTGAGTAACTGTTATCCATAAAATGTGTCCAGTTATTTATTACCTAATTACTAAATGCCACTTAAGGAAGAACTTATATGTTTGGAACTGATATAAATGCAAACTGTTCTATAATTCGTCTTCCAAGATGTTGATGAAAAGGTTTATAGTTTAGATTTTCCACATTCAAATAAATATAGAAACTATATCCCAGGCATACCACTACAAAATAAACAGATTACTGATGGCAACGACAATACAATTAAATTGGAATGTGCTTTTAGTGCATATGAGGAATAAAGTCAATAAAACATATCTGTATAGATGTGACATATAACAGAACAAGTGGGGGTTTAACTTGGTGAAATGGAATAAAAAATCTCATTAGAAGGACACGTCATAGACAGCAAGAAGAATAGCATTGTATGGAATCAGAAATATAGATATTTATAAGCCTGTAAAGCAAGTCGTATATTTGCCTTGTTACATAAAGTATAAACACAACAATACCACTAGAATGTGACAGACATAATATATAACTGCTGGTGTAGAGACAGAAAAACTTGGCCCTGTGTGGCGTTTTAAACCTGTATTTATTTAAATCCTATCCGCCAAACCCAAATTTATTCGGAAAGTTTGATGTTTTGTAGGTCAGTTAAAGCATCATAATCCCCATGCACCATATATGTTAAGTATGCGACTCTTTTTAACGAAACTGATCTATCATCGATACAAAATTTACCAAGATACCCGCAAACTAATTTACAGTCATCGTAAAGGTAGTTCAATATTATGTTAGAAAAAACTCATCTTCGGAGGTGTGGAAAATATAGGGCCTAGTTTTCTTGATTCTACTATAGCCGATAACTGTTAAAATACAAAATATCTACATATATCAGAGGTTGTCTTGGAGGCAGATGCCTCGGACTACATGCAATATAGAAACAAATTATCAATCTACTATATTACGTGATGTACTGTGCCATGTTCCACATTTCATTCAGATTCTAAAAATGCATTATAATTAAATTTTCGTAGGATACAAGGGAGAATTTGTATTTATTTGTACTTTACAAAAAAATTTACAAAATATTAGTTCTACGACAGCAACATCAACAAAACAGCAACTGATAGTCCATATGTTTCCATTTATACACAGAGGTCTAACCCACAGTAAATGTATGTTATTGTAAATCTGTTTTTACCCTTACGCTTTTCTTTAATTACAGACAAACCAAGTTTTATCTTTAAACACTTTTAACCAACTATTTAGTTGTTACTAAACAGAAGTTTAGTTCTGCTTTATGATGTTGACTGGACTATACGGTTCAGATACTGTGACCAGTACTACGCTTAATTCCCCATTCCTAGTGACTTTATATTATCATTGGACATATGTCACTGTTGAAGCATATCGAATGAGTAATAATTATTATTCAATAATTAGTTTCTTCATTAGAGCGTCCATGCAATAAAGATGAGGTGTGTATAGACAGTAAATTACCTAGGTCTCATTAGATAATCGCGCAATGCTTGAAAAACGCCCCTGTGGCATATAACTCCAAATACAAACCTGTAGTAACAGAATATTTATCAAAATCCACTACATGGCGTTATCCGCCAGCAGTAAACATTCCTGTTTCATCCACTGGTATGATGTAACAAAAAATCTAAAATTGCTCATAATTCATAATAATTGCCAAGGTGATAATATTAATGGGAATGTTATGTTACCAGATGAATATGAGAACATGCCAGTCTATTGACAAGACGAGCAGTTATTGGAACCTGCCACATAGCAATTTATTGTCTATAGATCGAGTGTTTATAGCTCATCAAATTCTCAATCAATATCAAATTAGCTGGAATAACATTAAAATTGTCTGAAACAAACCTTTTAAAACACAATATTAGTTCACTGTCTAATAGACTTCGTGACGACATTTACCCTCAAATCAACTTAGTTTCAATCTAAGAAAAAAAGGATTGAATTTTCAACCCAAGAGAAAATATCTTTGTAACTTTAAACTCGCATTGAGTTAGCGTAGACGGTGTTTGTAATCTAAATAAGGTTCCCGGTTGGGTGTTGTGGTTTTCAATTCGTCTCTTAATTTCCGACAGCAAATACCAGAAAAACAAACGCTTGGGGCTTCTCACTAACAATGATTGATCGCTTCATCGACCATTGTGGTCTTTTGGTAATAGGGAGAAAATTGGTAAGAGATAGATGTAGTATTGAAGTTGATGTGTCAATTTACATCTATTATCACAAGTTCGATGGATTTTATAAGGTTACGATGTAAAATACTAGTTTTCCATCTGTTATTAGTCATAAAGTTACAATTGATCTCGCAACGTTTATTCTTAGATTGATATTGTTTGTTTTCCTGGGACCTGCTTAAATGAAAAAACCCGTTTAAAATGCAGTCATTCAGATTAGATTACTAAGTAAAGGCAACAATAGAATAACATTTGGCATATTATTAACTGTTCTTCACTTTTAGTTTAAACCTTTTAATATGAATAAACCAATCAACTGAAGAATCAAAATGGAGATTTCTGCCGTTTTAACTTACAAATACACTCTTTGGTATTTGAAAAGACAACAGAAGTGCTCCTTGCGATACAGTTTTGTGAATAGGAGGTCTCCCAAGAGAGGTAAAATAACTTTTTAGTATAATAATAGTTAAATTTATTGGAAAATCTTACACGATAGAGCTATTTTAATGGACAATTGATTCATATTGCATGAATAGAACAGTTTGAGTTCTTCATAGCTGTGGGCTAGAGTGTGCAATTTTGATTTATCACTATAAAATCTCTTTAATTTGCGCATCTACGCTTAGAATTTGTTTACTTAATATCATTTCCAAATCAGTTCATACAGAAATCCTTATCCGTAGGCGTCAATAAACAAACAGAAATGATACAGATAAAAAAATCACCTCGCCAAAAATAATAAATATAATAACTTGAAATTTATTAATAATAAAACAACTTGTACGAGGTACACGGTGCACTTTCGATTGTCTGAAGAAAGTTTAGGCATAATTAGAGAGTTAACTAGCACTAGCAAAATATTACATTACTGACGTCATGTTTTTAAATATAACCTATAATATATGGGAAGGGAACTCATGCAGAATCGAGAAGCAATCTTATTTTCGATGACTGATTGAAACTAGAGTCTACTGGGTGAATCTGACCAATAGCTGAAATAAGTCCACCTGAAAAATAGCAGCTGCTCATTCTCTGCATTCCAGGTTCAACAAAATGGAATATGCGACCATCCTCTTGATCTTGGTAGTCAGACAATTTCTCGAAAATATGAGCGTTTCCCTCCTGGCGACTGCGACAGATTTCATTAAATGATTTGAATCACCAGTCGAACTGAACCCACCTTCAAAAGGAGATCCATCACTGCACGTTTAGTTTAGGTATATTTTGCAATTTGGCGCCACTATCGTAAACACCACTCAAATCAAATTGATTTCAAATTGACTTCAAGATTTTCTTGAAATTCAGAAATCACAAATGTCAGAATAGTCCAAATAGAATCTACAAGAATTTTCAATACATATACAATGTAGAATCAATCTTCTGCTGTTTAGATACTAGTTAATTTTGAATCTGAGGGAATAGGAAACATTCGTGTTACATTAAATCTTTTAATGGTCTATAGAACGTAGTAAAAATGCATCTACTATTTAGGACGCTAAGTAATCTTTCTATTGAATAAAATGTATTTCTCTGGGATTCGAGTCCAATGTACATTAGTAAATTGAGATGAACTGAACCAAAATAATGATCAATAAAAGCTAATCGTTTCTTTCCTAAAGTTTCATTCCAAGAAAATTAGTTAAGAAACATTCAACTGTTCGGCAATCAAACTCCAGATTTCCAAAGTAACGTCAATCAATCTTGTCTGGAGAACTTTGTCAAGGGGGATAATTAACTTATTCACAGCTTACCTCCAGGTGTCACTATAATATCATTTATTAGAAGAATTCCAGTCTGAGAACTCTTCACATTCATAAGACATTTTCTACACGATTGAGAAAAGTGTTGTCTAGTAGAATTGTATAAAGAAACAATACTTCAGACCAAATTGAATCATCCGATTAAATTGTCCATCAAGCTAGGGTAATTGAAGTTAAATAGTTTTTATTGTGTCTAAGTATAGTTAATGTCTAACTGTATCAGTCTCTGTCTTGTTCATCACTATCAAAACCCACTTCGTAGTCAGATGTCGAGAAAACTTTGAACTCACTTGATCTGAGTTAAGCTTACCAGACCTTTGACATTGATAGTCATTAGTCCGTGAAAATACTAGACAATTATACTACTTGCTTTGTTATCACTTGTTGGTGCACAAATGTTTACAACTGTTTAAATGGTATCATTGGTGGCTTCTTGGTAACAGTCCGTTTCCGGACATTCCGTTTAAGATTAACCTTTTATATCATCAAGCTATGGCCTCGATTTGTATATTGGCAGATCTACTTTTGCCTTCTCACTGTAGATGTACCTGAAAAATTCCCACTTTTGATCAAGTGATCAATGTCCTGACGATTGAAACAGAACTGGAATTCGTCGTCACAGTAAAATAAAAATTTTAAGAATTTAATTGACATTTTGCGCTTGATATTCAATGTAAATACAGAATATAATTAATTGATAATTTGACATTTTGATCTGAAAGTTGATTTAGTTTATTTATCACGAGTTGATTGTAGTTGATATTATAAGTGAAATATATTACAGAAGGTTTGGATACATACATTTCATATTTGTTCAAAATGGAAAAATTAAATCACACTTAAACAAATGATCTGACATGATTTTATTTCATATTTAGATTTTTTTAATGTAGACATTGACAAAGGGATACACAGACGTCGTATAATGCAGCTTATACGCCTTGCCATCGGTGTCATTTTAGCCTGAAAATCTGGCTTCCAGTGTTCTTGCAATAGGTTAGGTACTTTTAAACAAGGTACTGCAGGATGCATCGGTAAAGAGAATAGCAATAACCACTTGGATATGTAGACTGTCGTTACTTTTGCCAATTTTCTCATGTCAGACAAACCTTGTGTCTGATTTTCATTTTGAGAAGTGACAGGAGTAACTGACAGCTGCTAAATTAAATATTTAGACGGCAGGACCATTTCCGTCATTTAACCTCTTATTTCATGATTATTCACATTGCAAATTATATGAATCCTGTTTGTAAGCTAGTCATTTACCAGTCCTCTTGGAAATGTGAAAATATCCTGCTCTTGAATGACTAAAAGAGATTTAATCCTCACGGGAACAACCGATCAAATGATTAAAACCACTGGCTCTACCAAGTTTAGATACCGATGATAGTGTTCTATAATGTCTTATAATTCCTACAATAAAACATAACGTCAATATTATGGTATATTTGAAGAATGGTATTAATTTGTTATCAATAGAATCTACACAGAAAATGATTTAAGAACAAGGAAATTAATACCATAGAAGAAGAATGATTTGAAATTAGAATCAAGTTTAATTTCCGTCAAGACGATAGAATTGGTTAGCCTACACATATATTTCTCTACTTATAGTGAATATGCTCTGACCTAATAGAAGCTATTATAACAGTTCTAGAATTAGGCTGGGTATAAACGTTGTTCAGAAATTCATCTGACAAAATTGACTGTAAAGAACGAGAATCATCTAGACATTAAGATCAAAGGCCCACAATAAATAATTTTCCATTTATCGTTTGAATTTCGCTCACTCAATGGAAGTTGAAAATATCGATTTATCTTTCTTAACAATTCCTTTTGAATATCCTAGATCTTTAAGATAAGATTTGTATATATTAGTTTACATATGATTAAAATTTTGCCGATATGTTTTTTTAATCATCATCATGCAGACTGCAATATTTCAGCTTTCTTAGATGTGCATGAATATAATATTGAGAAGTTTGTTTTTAATAAAATTATATCCTTTAAACCGGATCTGAAATTTATGCTATTAGATCACAGGAACCACAATTGTATTCTGTGTGCGTTGAATTTTAGCTGTCCATAAGTAAAGTCCAGTCGAAAGTAATTCCGACCAATTTGGTAAATCACAATGGGATTTTCCCCAATTTCCATACAATTTCAATACAATGTTCTGTCCTGTAGCTTAGTCCAACAAATATAAGTTAAATTCGCTATCAAAACCATTTCCTACATAGTATCCATCTCAACCCACACTAGTTTATAAACCCCCATTATGACTAGGGATGTGGGTGTAGGGGTAAAGACGGTTTCCGGTCTGATAAAAGAACATTCAATCCCTTACATTTATACATCTTACTTTGGTATATCTATTTCATTTGTCCGTGAAACGGGCAATTTCTACTTCAATATTACTCAAGCTAACACAGAAAGCTCTAATATAATTTCAGGAACCACAGATTCTCTCATGTCATATTGAGCACTGTGTTAGTTATTATTTGTACACAATATACAATAATAATATTAATGAATAATAATGATAAAAAACACTAAAACCAACTAATCTACTTAATGCTATTACAGGTGTAAGAATTTTCTGGCATATAAATAACCCACATAACATCATAAACCTTTAACATCAAAACAATATAAGCAACTTGTTGCCAAAAGTGAAAAAGGCATGATAATTCATTTAACAAACAGTTTCCTAATTATTGAAATGACAAAAACCTACCAATTCGTACGTCTGAACACATTTAAGAACATTTCAAAAGTCATTGCTTTCGGTTATCATCTAGTGTGGTCCATTGTTTTTTAATTCAATAATGCCATTCTTGTCCGATAGCGTAGAAAAAGCATAGAAAAACATACTCCAAAATATTTAGTTCTTACCGACAACTGCAAACTTTAGTCAAAGATATTCTCTGTATTTGATATGAACTGCTAACAGAACTTATAATACATTGATCTGATATCTATCATAACTCTAGTAATGATTATATTCAGGCGTAAATATATGATTAATTGGCACCATGCTGTTTCTAATATGCCACTTATACGAAATAAGTCAAGTATATAGGGCTAGTCACATGCAGGTTATATCAATTTACAAGCTAACATTGTCACCCGAAACACACGCTATATAGTGAGCTTCAATATTATAACGAGTTATGATAATGATCAACATCTGCATACATAACTGATTCTGTTAACCCACACGCCTTGTTTACAATCTTGAGAAACACACGATCTTGTTAACATTCTAGAGAAACACTTGTTCATGCTAACAGTCTACAAAAACACATGATCTTGGTAACAGTCTGGAAAATCACATGTTAATGTTAACAGTCTAGAAACACGTAATCTTGTGTACAGACTAAGAAACACAGGATCATTTGATCATGTTACATGATCATGTTAACGGAGAAACACATGATCATGTTAACAGAGAGACACATGATCATTTTAACCGAGAAATACAACATGAACGTGTTAGCAGTCTAGAGAAACACCTGACAATAATTAACAGTCTTGAGAAATACATGATCATGTAT
Source organism: Lottia gigantea (assembly GCF_000327385.1). Lineage (NCBI taxonomy): Eukaryota > Metazoa > Mollusca > Gastropoda > Lottiidae > Lottia > Lottia gigantea. Next base: position 1,364,193 of record NW_008709715.1, on the reverse strand, counting down.
CTATAGAGAAACGCATGGTCATACTAACAATTAAAAGTAACAGATTAACAGATGGTAATGTCAATAATCTGAAGATGATTAATTTAACAATCTGGAGAAACATATAATGACAATTAGTCCAAACAAGGCAGTTTACTTTGGACGTTGAAAAGTACTGTAGGGATAAGGCAAAACTGATCAAATGCTGCCAGATAGGAAGGAAAGAATTTTTATTGAGAATTGCGTAGCGAAAAATATTTATCTAAAAAGCAAAATAAGAACATAAATAGAAACTAAATATAAGGTCTTAAAGTTGGCATTACCATCGCTCGAAATCATGTAAAAATGTAAACCATCTAAACATAAAAAACAGTTGCTGAAATACTTCAATGAGCTTAAGGCATTTTTGCAATAGTAACGATATCAACTTATGCTCTTAAAATATTTTGAAGTAGTTTTAAATTAGTAAATGGACAAAAATACGCTCTGACTGAGTTAAATCGAATTATTAGGTTTTCTTTGATATCAGATTGATATGATAGGCTATTAAAGAATAAGGCATATTATTATTTCGAGTCCTTCGAAATAATCTTAATTCGTCGTGCATTATTGTACCTTTAGCTATCAAAAGAGAAAGATTTCTTACCTTTTATAAACTTAATACCATAGTTGTTCGTTTGTCTCTATCTCTACTATACACTATACAATGATACGAGTGGGACTAAATTAGCTCTGAAGAATAGAAGAAAAGTAAGAGATTGGCAATGGTTGGATGATTATTATTCCATTATTTTAGCACCAGTCATCAGATAAATACCAGAATAAATCTATGTTAATATGTCAAGATTTAAGGCCAGGGATAATACGGTATGAAAATAAGCATTCCAAAATATCTAATATAGAACACTCATTAACCTATAATAATAATATTCTAGTAATTCGGACGAGAAGAATCGAGTCTAATGTAATAAAAAGAGATTAACTGGTGTGAGACTTAATTCACGACTAATCCAAGAATTTTCATGCTCAGTTTTTATTTTGGTAATCTTCTTCTTTCATGGTTCTAATTAGATATTTTAGATTTTTTTTTAATGGAAGTAGAAGTTCGTTAATGGTAGTTACATGAACAATTAAAACCCAGCAGAAAGCCTTTCAATACACAGACACGATACAATTTTGATGCAAGAAGCAATAGGATGTCGTGAATGTAGACGTTATTCTATATTTCTGATCAAAATACCCTAAAGTTTAAAAACGATCTCAACTTGTCTCGAAGTGCAGATGTTCTACTGTTCGTACTTCAGTAAGCACACAGATAATATAAGTTTTCTGCAGTAGCGTTAACAATAATTATGTTTCACATGATATATTTATGACAGATATCAGTTTAATTGAAATTTTTATTATTTTTCTTTAGTATAGCTACTTCACTGTAGAATCTAACGACATTCGACAGTGAACATTCATCAAATTAACCTTTTAACCTAACCCGATGACGTTTGCTTTAACCAATCAAATTTAACTGGGCCATTTCGGGACATCCCATGAAAAGGCGTGTTTATTATTTTCACTTACAGTGGACTTGATAAACAAGTCTATTGCTCTCGAAAATACACCTTTTCATCACAAAACGCCACCACTAGAGAAGGCGAAAATTTAATTGGTTACAGGTCAGGTCAAAAGGTTAATTTGACGAATATTCTCCGGCCGTTAAACTCAACTGTGAAGTGACTATACTAAAAAAGAACCAATAACAAAAAACGAAACAAACGTTGGGTCTAATTTTAATTAGACTGGACTACTATCGCAGACTTTTGATAAATACAGAAGTCCATTGTAGAAATACCTTAACAAGGAATTCCCATCTTATCTGGTTCACCATTTATCATGAACAATACAGATAGAAGATCGTCAGACAGATGACGTCAAGACAAACTTATTTATCATTGCAACTGGCAATATTATATTGTACTCAATTCGCAGACAATTTTCATATAATTTAACTAGTCTGATAAAAACTTAATTTTGTGTGATTGGAAATGTGAAAATTGCCAAGTAAATATTATTTTAGTCAGTTATCCCAATCTCATCTATTGTGGTCTGCTACAAACTTAAACTTTTCAGTTACTATTACCCTATTCCTATAACATTCCAGTATCAGTATATATTCCATGTTGTATCAATAACCTAAAAAACGGATTGCTTTGCTCTGTTCAGTTGATGAGTCTTTCTCCAGATCAGCAAGTCCGTTATGGAACTGTTTCCAAAATCCCTCCTATAGGTAAAATTCGGTCCCTCTTTCCAAATTTCACCATGGGTATGCATATGGACCCTTGTTGGGAAGCACTGTTATTTTGCATTTACTGACGTCTTGACCCGATACATGACCTAACTCAAAAACATTGTTGTTAATTAGTACCTCTGTCTTTCAAGTAGTGTTTGTTACAGAAATAGTCGCATCATAATAGTTTTTACCACACTTATGTAAATACCACTATCAAATTTTGTTTTTGTTTCGTACGTCACGAAATAAAAATGTAAATGACATAATATTTAATATAATATGGGGGAGGGGCCAGCTACCGAAAAAACCGCGAACAGACAACAGTATAGTGTTTTCTCAGACTCCTGACATCCCAATTCAAAATTTTCGGGTAAACTAGCCTGCACCCTCCACCATGCCTACAGGCCTATGTTAATATTATGTCACTGTTTGAAATGTAAGTTTTGAAAACATAATATTTTAGCAGCTTTCTTAAAATGATGGAAATACTTAACTTGCACTGAAAACTGTATCACAGGAAACCTAATGAAGTTAGCACTCGGTAGTTCGTTTGACTCTTTGTCAATGTTTAGATTCCGTGGACATGTTGAAATTGTTACTTTCCTTTTATAGAAAAACGTTTTACTGCTTCGGTAGTTAATTCACAGAAGTGCTATATTTTAACATGATTATCTGCTAATTTGTATTATTTAAGAATGGGTTCATTTTAGAAATTCGATTCATTTGATATATGAAATAATTTTAATGTGCCAGATTTGTAGTGGTCGGATGACTTCAAACGTCTTAGAACAAGTAGTGGAATCCACACTACAAATTAATCAAAGTTCCTATCGAAAATTCTTGTTTTGTTGAATTATTGAATTAAGGAGAGTGAAATCATTATAGACTGGTTTTTACCATGATATAATACAACACTCAATACATTCATTCTACTTAGTTTCAAAGGCATTTGTAATCTATGGTAGTAATCATAGGCGACTTTCCTTCCTTTACGAGCTTCAAAGCACTGAATTTCACCGAATTTAGACAATTACGAAATCAATACGTGGGTGTATGATCATATCAGAACGTTTCAAATGAAGTCAGTTTAAATGGAAAGAAATAACAAAAGGAGGATTCTGATTTTGTGTCGTTGACGTCATCGTCGTAAATATTTTAATGTTTGCGTGCATACTACTAACTTTTGCAATGCTGTGTGAACGAGTTTACTGCATAGTTGGGGAGCCGAAAAGAGTATGCTGCTACTGCTTTCGTCCATTGACTGATTAGGACGTGAAGTATACAGAATAAAGAGAAGTTATTATGATGAGGACAGATCGAATGCTGGCTTTGGTTTCGTTGACATCTTCGCTGTGAATGTCTTTCTGTAAATATTTACTGTTTCTCCGGATCGAAAAAGAGTTTGCTTTTTCTGCGGCACTCTCAAAGTTTGCTCACTGCTTACTTTATTTGACGTAAAGTAAAAGACCAAGCACGTAGTAGGAGGAAGATATTATAGTTTGCTGTAGCATTCCATTATGAAAGAAACAAGCCAGACATGTTAGTCTCATAATAAGAAACATTCTGTCTTGAAGATAGCTTATCACAACAAACCACACATAACAATGACAGTATTTTCTCCATTACTGAAAACCAGTATCTGAGACATCTTTTAAAGTGAAAATCTTACCAATATCATGTGAATAGACACGTAAGTCTATTTGTCTTGTCGTTGGCACGCGAGCAGTCATTAAGAAAGTTGAAGAGTTCCAATTTTTCTTATTTGCCAAGAGTGTGTAAGTTAATGTTATTGTAATGTCAAAGAAACCAAGTGTCTTTTCTGTTTACTCTTTCAAATGCTCTAAATAGTCTGTCAATTTTGGGAATCTTTACGTACATCTCACTGTGACACGAAGCCTTTCCACTACAACCGCTTGCTATAAAACTGTTTTTAGTCTTTCGAAAGGCGATTACTTTCGAAACGTACTTTATTGATGCAACAGCCTTCCTCCACGAAAAGTTTGTGCTTGGGCTTTTTACTTTCTTTGCTCAATCCCGGCATAAGTTCCGATATTCCCGCGTATTTTTCAACCCGGTTACAACTGTGAGTCATGATGGGTGTTTGAAGGGCTGATATGAAGATGCTTCTTGTTCGGATGTAACAATGATCCGAGGGCCCTAGTACCACTGCCTGAACATGTTTCAGCTCCCTCGACAATCGCCATTAGCCCATTAAGTGTTGAAAAATAGATAGGAAAATTCCATTTCATTGCATTATTTGGCTTTTTGGAATCATTGACGCGATGTGACCACGTATACAATGCAATGCAACAAGTTTTTCGGATGAAAATCGACTTAAAAAAGCGACTTAATGTTACATTTTTTTGTTTTCTTGTGTTAACGATCATCACTGCTTCGTTATTATATCAATACTGAACCCGTTCCTTTTGTGAAGCTATACATTTCTTTAGAAAACCTCTTACGACTGATTTAACTTTCTGAAGAACTAAAACTATTTACGTACAAACCTTAACTGCTCTGCCAGACAGATTATTCATCCTTCCCAATTAGAAGCCCAGAAAAATTTTTTCCTTTAGAACTACAAAACTAGTATTCAAGAACTGTTTACGAATTGATTTTTTCCTAATTTACAAAAAACAGACAGATTCTACGGCTTTAATCGTTGAAATTATTCCTTCATCCGATGTGTTTGTGAAACCATTGTTATGTATTTGGGGTCTTCGCCCATATTATACTCAAATAATTCTATCGGGAACAAACTAACACTTGAGTTGTTGGCTTTGTTTCAATGTTTGGTTTTTCATTAAGGTGTAGAATAACATGAATTACGTATCCTAAAAGTGATATACTTATATTTTTTTTTTACTAAAATTCTGAAGATGTAGTTCGCCGATCTAAAGCTATACTTGAAGATATTATTCGAAATGTACGCCTGGTAGAGCTTATGTTTGATTCGGAAGAGAGTATTTTTGGTGATCCTGTAAACAATTGGTTGATCGACCTTATAAAAGGGTCTAGGGTATATGTTAGAACAGTTTGACAGAGTGGAATATAAAAGAGAGATTAAACTAAACTAAAAACTTTATCGTCAGATTATTGAGCTTATATAAAAAAAAGAACGCTTTCCTTTACCTTCTATCGTAAAATTAGTACAATATCTGAATGATACATGTGCATTTAAATGAAATTTGTATCGATTCGGCATATTCAGATTTATTACTGATTTCTCGGAATTTTTCTGTACATTAAAAACGATCCCTTTCATTTCAAATTAAATGTTACCTGCCTCATTTTGAATTTAATTTAAGAAAACATTTGACATTCATTATTCATTCCAAACTTCAAAGCATCTTCAACAGATAATTCATGAAAGGTTTCACAGTTGTCGAGCAATTTTAAGAAGCCTGTGATAAAATTTCCATTTGACAATTAACGTAATGGGAATAAAGAAAGAAAAAACATTTTTGAAGGATATCAGCTTAGGTTTACGAGAATCAGGTCTAAAAAATACTACTGGTTATTCGCCATACCTCTTGGCAATGATCTTTTCCGGATCATCAATATACATATCCATTAGCCTATAGTCGGTCAGTTGCGTGGACTTTTTCTTTCATACTTTGAAATTTGATAGTTTCTTTGAATGTCAGATTATAGAGATTCAGGCTAGGATTGTCTCAATCAACCGAGCATTTCGTACGTTCGGTGTTGGGGCCGAGGGAAAGATAAAAATACCAGTTCTTTCTGTGTGCTGAATTCAGAATGCTTGTCGTTTTACTTTCTTCTCTTTTCGAGCATATTGTATTTGGGTCAACTATATATAGGCCTACTTTAATCTTTCGGAAATTAAAGCAAATTGAGAAATAATAAGGAAACCACTCGATTGGCTCATTGACCTTTGACACCTGATTATTATGCAGTATCTGACTAGTCCACTGAGCGGTAATGAGATACTGTAAACCTACATACCGACTAACACAATACCTGGGTCATTATCACTTCAATAAATCACATTTATTTCTCCTCATTCTAGTTCTAGATGTATTTTCTACATGTATTCAATAATAATTCTCTTGATATCTATTCATCTTAGACATGGCTTTATATTATAATTACCTTATTGTATAGCACAGTAGCGAAGTTCAGAATACAAACGAGATAAGAACGCAAAAAGGAGTTTTTTGAATATCTCAACATTTTCTGACAAAAATAAACATTTTTTTTCTAAACGATCACGTTACGATGTAAAATCAATAGGAATTAAATTGTTTATGCAGATGACTGCGCTGAGAAAAATGTTCACAAAAAAATTCACGAATAATGATATGTTTTCAGAAACAGAAATTCTAGAAGGTTGTTGAAACGGAAGTTATTTTCATAAAACCATAACAACACGTATGTAGGTAAATGAAGTGTTAAGCCAATTCAGCATGTTTCGTGAATTTGTCATCTAAAACACGAGATTTGTTGGCATTATTGAAAGCTATTTACAGCGTTAAAATGGATCATTGGCTTATTTACCATTGAGAATCTTATAATCACCCTTTCTAATTAATGTTTTCCTGATAATAAATGAATTTTGTATCGATGAAGTAGTATAAGCTAAAGATTGGCAGATTGGTTTTGACTGTGAAAGAAGATTATGGCAAATATTGTTACACCGGAAATAAATACAACTGATAATACACTGATAATACCTATTATATCATACACATCTATTGTTTATCAGAATAATGAGAGAAAATACTGATGATAATTAAAAACATGATTATGATTTTCAGCTTTTATCTAATCTTTTTCCACTGTCATTAGACAAAACAACATTTTGCTATTGTCATAAAAGAAAAAAACATATCCTTATATATGCCATTCTTGTTTTCCATCGTAAATAGAACGCAGACATTTTGTTTCGTATATTTTCTTCGAGGCTCTACACTCGCGATTCATGATCTGATGCAGTTCGATTTTTCATCAAACTTGATTAAAAGCACTGCTTATTATGCTTCATCTACAACAAGTCTTGCCTTGTCCAGACGGTAGTCGTAATCAAATTGTTCCTCGTAAAACTTTACAGACTCTAACAAAAGTATGTAATATCACATAACTGTGTAAACTACTGTAAACAGTTCTAAAAGTTCTACTAAAAGGGTTTGGAACATTAGTTTAATTTAGTTGTTTGTATGATTTTTATCTTTGATCTGAACTACCAGAACGCAATTAATTAAAGGTGGCCTGAAAAAATGTTATACCTTTTTGCGTATGGTCATTATGTCAATTTAATTCTTTTCGATGTTCTGACAAAACCATTTAATATTAAATACGGCTAGCATTAGGAATAAACACATTTGTTTTTTAGGTATTATATTACTACGATTAAAGACTACTTTCTAAAACAGAAACATACTTAATGTTAATTTAAATGTTTAGTCTTATTAGTTTAATGAAGGAAACGTCTAGTTAAAATGGTACTAAAAATAGTTATAGGTATAGATAAATATGTCTGTCAGGTGCATAAATGAAACTCATACGTTTATCTCGACTAAAATCCAACAAATATAAGGTTATACCATTAATGTCAATGAAAAAAAGTTGTATTTTGCAATGGGGATACCAATACTATCTGGCTCTTGGGCAGACCTACAAGGTAAACAAAATCTAACTTTTTTGCTTAGAACACGACGTATTTCAGGAACTAATTCTTTGTCGCCATTTACTTTACTTGTCCCCCGTGCTTTAGGCTGTGTACTGTGTAAAATTTGTCTCATTGCACAACATTACTTATTTGCATCATCCCAGTAAGGTGCGGCAAAAGTAGGACTTTATCTTATGGGCTACCGGTTCATTTTAAAGAAGATCATTTAAAGATAGACGTAAAATAAAACGGCTGTGATAAGGTTTGTTAGTTAGAGCCCTCTTTAAATAGTCCACCTCATGTTAAATATATAACAATAAGAAAATTTATCTCCTCTAAACAAGTAACATTATCACGCTAATTGAAATAAGTCATTTGTTTCAAAGACGCTAATAGATTTTTAATTGGCACCGTATTCCAGATGTTTGAGAGAGGATTAAGTTTGCGTGATTATTTAAGATTTTGTTTCGTTCATAGGCAGACACGAGGCTCTTGGTATACACGTTGGGATACTTTTCTTGCAGACTTTTGTAATGATTTTTGACAATAATCGATGCTTTTGCTGCCGTCTTATTTTATGTTACTACTAATGGTATTATTTGGTTCTCTTGTTGAATATCCAAACATTTGTAGTTCATAGTTAGAACAGAAGCTACAC
>NW_008709715.1:1340964-1355593 GCF_000327385.1 Lottia gigantea | reverse complement strand
TATAGGATAGTCCTAATTGGCCCCCCCCCCCCCCCCCCCCCCTCGTTAATTTCAAATCTCCTATCATGTTACAAGGTGAAAGAATTCACAAGGTGTAGTCAATGAGCAATTTTGTGGCCCCTCTTGGCCCCCCTCGTGCAGTGTTTCCTAGAAACACCACTGATACCACGACGATTGCCAGACTTTTTAAAAGTATAAGGAATCAGAAATCAAGCAATATGGATGTATTACGGCTATAGCAATTACGCCAGCTGTTCAAAGTATGGAAAGTACTTTACATTTTCTTCATTTTCCATGTAGATGTGTATATAATAAATGTTCCTAGAGAAAATAAAATTTGAATTGTTAAATTTAAAAACATCACAAGATAAAGGATATATCCACTTTGGAATGACATCCTCTTGTGGTTACAATATTGAAATAATATTGTAGTTATGCAATACAAACAAATTAGGTCTCCAAAAGTGAAGATGGCTGTTCTATTAACATTTATCATCATCTTTAGTTTGGTACAAACGTCATTGGAATTATCAGCTAGAAGACCTTCCAGAGATTATTATGATTATGTTGACACACCATCATTTTCAGATGTATTTGAAAGCTGTTATGAAATGTTTCGGAATGAAGTCCAAGAGATTATGACAGAACCCCATATGTGTAAGTACAATCAATTTCATCACGTTTTCTTAAAGATACTACTTTTAACATGCTGAAATCATTTCAAAATACAAAATTTACTTATTTTCGGTCAAAATAAAACTGTTGACGCCTGACGAAAGGCAATGGCGAAAATAAAACTGTTGATGTCAAGATGCTGACAGATATGGATAACAGTTGTACTGTTTGACGGTAACAATGGTTAAGACTTTACTTTGATTTCTTCTAGATAACATTGGACATGGGAACTCAAGGATGGTAGATGTTCTTTGTGCAATTTGTAGAAGGCGACGTTATAATTCATGTTTGGAGAGATATTGCACAGGACCAGACACAGAACCAGACACAGAACCAGACACAGAACCAAACACTCATCGTTTTACATTGTAGTCTAAAAATAATGATGAAGAGGTCTTGTCTGTTCATAAACTTAAAAAGTCAAAACAGAGATTCATTTGATGACCTTATTTTCATGAGTAAAGGTATATTCCATGTGAAATAAATCTCCAATGAAATCAAAATAACTGGTGATTATTTTTTCTAAATCTCTATGGAAGCCGACTATGGCCATTAATCTCGACTTCTCGCTTACAGGAAAAGGCTATGGTTAAAGGGGCGATTAAAAAATAGATCGACGAGGAAGGAAGTTTTCTCGTGGGAAGATGTCGAGAATAGTAATGGCCGCAGACGGCTTCCATAATAAAATCATCATAAATGGTTGACTCTCCCATAGCCTTTTGTAAGATGAAAGCCATGCAAACATTTAGAAAGCAACGATAGTCTGGTTCGTATGTGGATAGTCCGAAACATCTGACTCAATTCCAGCCCCTGATGGACAACCAGTCGACAATTTTCAAAATAGTTATCAGAGACTGTAATAGAGGCAGATGTTTCGGTCTAGTATGTCGACAATCTCACAAAGACTTCGAGGATTTCAACTGAATAGTATTTTTCGGCGATATAACTTTTTTTATTGAAAGATAACCTACACATACTGTACTGTGACACAAGGCGACCGTGTGTTTCTTCCTATCCAAATGACCAGGTTATTTTATGACCGGTTTTCTGGTTTGGCATTTGGTTCATCTGATATAGGTCAATCACTACAAAATTATTATAAAGTCAACTTCATAGAAAATTATAATACAATATGTTCAGGAAATTTTACATAAGTTATCTGTAAAGATGGTACCAACATGTAAAAGGGAAACCTAGTTAAAATCTAAATCGGAATAAAACCCCCGGACTAACTAACCGAGGAGTCCCATAACAAAGTAAGCTTCCGAGGGGATACTCGAGTGTTAACAATCCACACGAGTTATGGTTTCACATGGGACTTTGTTTCCATATTTAGCACGATGAAGACATATTGTTAATGATATAATATTTATATGACAAAACTAATATTTCACGTTGGACAAGAAAACAAATATTGTCAAAGTAATAATATCTCTATTTTAATCATCTTTATATATTACTTGTCATAATATGATACACAGATTATGTCCATCAATTTCACATTGATCTTAAAGTCTGTAACATTATGACGTTTACAAAACGACTATGATTTATTTAAAATACATGTATGAGAATTTGCAGATTTTTTAAAGTTTCTGATAATCATCACGAATTAAATGCCTCAATTATAAGAATTTGTGGACTTATGTTACATTGTTTCTGGACTGAAATTTCTGAGTACAAAATTCGATAACTACCAACTCTACTTGGCCAGCATCCTATTTTACTGTCAGCTGTCACCTAAGGTAAAATACTCCTATAAGTTTGAACGACTGCACTATTTGCCTTCAGGTGACCAGTTAAGAGAATCAGTGTCCAATGTATGTTCAAATCACAAACAAACAAGTCTTCAGATTTTCCGGAAGCTAGAAATGCCAGCACGGAAAAAAATCTGGAGTGAGGAGAGTCAATAATGTCTTTGGATTAAAAGTTTCAAAAAACTTCAAAGCCCTAGTTGCCCTTTTAAGCAAACTTATATTCATGATTGCTCGTCCAGTCGAGCGAACCGACTTTTAGTATTATACCATAAGGTGTCATCGACCTTTCATCTACGTGACAAATTGAAGGAATTTAAAAAAGCACTTAAAATATTATGTAATATTTCCACAATTATCATTAAAAAGTAATGTATATGTTAAGAATATAGTAAGAGAATGTTATTATTGATATGAGTTATATCAGCTCCAGACAGGCTCTGGTTCTTGTCTTCATGTGTATCATAGTTATCATTGAATTTCCTAAAATATTCACCTTTTTCATATCTGCATTATAACAGAACAATACATCGTTTGATGATTTATCTGAATACCACACAGCCAAATCTGTGTGCAGTCAACAGTCTGTTGAAAAGATGGTGTAACAATTTTTATATCATGTCTTCTTCTGGCATTGCACTGATTGTTTCCGATATCCAACCATAAAGATTCGTGTGGATAAAGAACATTGGTGCAAATCCTCCAAAGCAGTTGTTGACAGTTTGAAACATTACCCTGAAGATATGGTTGTTATTGTTTGACGTATCTGTCCTTAGAGATTCAAAATGACAAGATCATGATGACGAATAAGTTTTCTTAATCACCACGAGCTGGTATATTAAGATCGTAGGGGTGAAATTTTCGCGATCTGCTAGAGAAGATAAGTACGTCGACATAACGGGTCAATGCCATATCTTCAAGTCAAATCATTTGGACATTATTCAGGAATTATTATTATATAGTTTTAGTTGTGGCCAATTTACTTAACGGTATATTAATACTAGTGTTTCCTAGTGCCATGTTTTCTAGTAAACAAAATCAGGAGTATATTCAACATTCATCTTTCTTTAACAGATAGCTAGTGGACGCAAACACCTATATATAAGCTAAATAGTGACAATAGAACTTCTAAGCGTTTAAGATTTACATAGAAGTTCAGGATGAAAAATATATGTAAATAACGCTTTTGTTCTGTATACAACCAAGTATTACCAAAGTACAGAAGAATAAAAGCTTTGCACATTTTGGCGATTTATGTATTATGCACACAATATAGTTCTCTTCAGTTCAATATGAATAAATATCTTTGATCGACTATAGCCATTAATATAATGTTGCTTTAAATCATGATTTACAATTCGATAGAAATCGTAGAATAGTCGAGGCGATGTGATTATTTCAAATCTTATCACTATTTGAGGAGTAGTTAGTATTATAGTAACTAATAATTTTGTATATTTTTATTATTTCTGCATATTTGATCGAAGCTACGAAAAGAAACACACCATATGACGTTTATTAAATAGAGGGTTTGTGACATTCATATCATACTGACATATTCCAGATTTGAAAATCTACCGTTAAATAGATTATAGAATATGCACTAATATTATTCTTTCTTATTACAATAGCAATATAGGACAACTCAATTATGTTGTGAACAACAAAATAGAAGTTAAGCCCAAAGTTAATATTGAATTTCCATTTACTAGAATATGTGAGAAGAAGCTTAAAAAATGGTTTCGGTCATAATATTACTGATCATTGGTTTTACACCCTTGGAATTGGCCTCTCTGTGAACTTTCGTATCGGGTAAATGAATAACCTATCGACTTTGAATGGTATTAGAATTAAGAAAGTATATAGTCACATTCAGCTATATCATTGGACATTGACCTTTGGCATAGATTCAAAAAGTGATTAAGATTATGAATGACTGACCGTTGGGTTATAAATATGTTTATATATATTATCATTGAGAATTGCCACCCCATCATTAAGCTTAGAATATAGTAGCTATGTTATTATGAAATTTGTTCTTCGTTTTTCACCTTCCACCCGCCTTCTCAAAATAAACATGACACCACAAAATTTAAACAATAACAGTCCTTATGATGGCTACCACAGTATTTTTCTGGATTTTGAATTGTGATAACTCGTAAACAACTAGCGGTATTCACTAACAAATGATAATCTAGAAAATGGGTGTTGTTTTGTGTTTTTGTATTCAAAATCACACAAAGATACATTTTCCACCCCAATATTTGTCATCCTTATAAATATTTGTAAATGGTGTTTTCTTTTTGAGCCAAGGTTATCTCAACATCTTGAAGATTGAAGAGTTGTTGACTATTCATGAAAATGATAACAGAATCTGATCTACATAACCCAGTGCTAGAGCTGATGTATTAACCATTGCGTGAAAACAGAAAGTGAATAAATTTTTACTTTATACACCGTTGTTTGTTATTATCGAACAACTCAGGACATTCATTTTCAATCGTTAATTTAATTTTGAACACTAGTATTGGTAGATGGATTCATGCCCTTCCATTTGGTACAGGTGCAGCAACCTTTTTTTACCTATTCAATTGAGCTGCCAGATCCTGACCGTGACATCTGGTCTTGAGGAAGAGGCACTTCGAGAGACCATTCACGAAAATCTTTCCAAAGTGCATTAAAAACAATATTGCGCTTATGCAGGGTCAGCCATTTTGATTCTTTATAGACATTTTCTACACCTTTCCGCTAGATGGTGCAGAAAAGTAGAATGTAAAACTCCATTTATTCATTTCACTTTCCGCTAGATTTAGAACAATTACTTCCGTTTAAAGTGGGCAATGAAAGTACGACACTCAGTTCGTTTGTGTAAAAGGTCGTGTATCGTACCCAGTTCTATGGTTTACTGTTCCGGGACAAGGGGATATAAGAAGACTTTATTCCTATCATGGAAAGACTACTCCCATCAGAGCTTGTTACAATACATTTCTTGACAGTGATTCTTAAAGGCTGTCTTCCCATACAAGTTTTGTACCACGAAGTAACGATTAATAATCTTGTATATGGATTTGTTTTATCACTCGGGTAGACCCAAACCCATTTATTGATACAAGGCTTATACAATCCATATTTTATAGTTTTCTTCTCATGTACGTCGATTAAATCAGAAGATATCCTTTCAAGCTTGATCAAATCGACCCAAACAAGTTTCACAACTTGGACCAAACTTATGTTTAAGGTATCAGTCCGGTATCTTAAAAGCTTTTGCGATAGTGGCGTTATTAAACGGGTGCATTTAATGGAATTGCCATAAAATAAAGACTGGCTGAAATTTGGTATGAAATTACTTTTTCTGAATGTTGTCTTCCATATAAATATAAGTCAGAGTGCTTTAAAGTGGTAACTTTTTCATGTAAACAATATAACAAAAAATTGCAAAAACCACAGATGTTGAATGAAAATGTGCAACTCGACTCTATAAATTCCCAATACAGATGAAAGGTTTAGGAAACCCTTTTACAATCACTAAAAAATACCAAAGTAACTGTCAATCAGTATTAATTACCTTATTTCATTACCCTTCGAAGTTGATCTGCATAATAATCTTATATTCTTTTTTAAATAAAGGTTCAATATTCAAAAAGGCACAAATTAAAAAGATTTTTATTTCTATAAATTATGTATTTTCGCTTCATTATATGCAAAATCCTTTTTTCAAATATCAGATATAATCAAATCCATAGAATGTCACCCCATCTTGAAATGCATTTAGGTTATTTGGCCGTTCAAGACACCTAAAATTTCAATATAAAATGGCTTACCTTTATTGTCTATGTATTCTCGGGAAAATGGTTTAAGCACAAGATCGGAAACTTATTGAAGGATAAGACACAATACATATGTTTAAAGTATAAAGATTAGACCATGATCGTACACACATGTATCTTGTTGTGAGGATATACGGACCACTTAATACACCAGGCATAGTTTCATGAGTGAATGGAGAAGAACGCGTTTGTTGCTTTTATTTGGCTATTTATCAATATCACTGATGATGAATCGAGTAGTCTGGCCAGTGAACATGTTAATTTTCTTCTGTGATCGTGCTGTGCAGTGGTCAGCTTTCATTATCAACCACATTCTAGTTATAATGCACGTATTATAGTATACAGACCTATATGACCAGATATTTTTAAATCCTATCTCCTCAGGACAGTCCTACTATGCCTACTACCCGATATACTTGATTCGGAAGTGGTAATAAAATCCTGAAAAACGCAGACTTTGTAGTCTGGTTAGGAAGTATTTTGTAAAGCGAGAAAAGAGTTGTATATATAAATGGGTTCATATCCCTAGATGTATTTTGAGTTTTGGCATGGGCAAGCTTAATCTTTCAGAGTTTTTGACCTCTCATCACTACAATGTCACAATGCAATCTTTAAATTTGTGTATGTAAATACAGATAAATCAGATAGAACCAGATAGAACGCCTACTAACAGACAACAATATTATAAAACGCCCTTACGACAAGTTTATGAAGTTTTGTTGAGATAGGCTTTTTTTTATATTTACAGTATAATATGTAGGTTTACAGGAGTTACTCTACTTTTTTTCTAGTAATGAATTACAATGCTCTCATTTGATGAAGCTTTGTCCAGGGTGGTGTGACCAATGTGCAAACTCTTGTTCGATTTTCGAATGGATAAAACGTAGGTATATAAATATCTTGTATACAAAATTTTGCATTTTCGCTAATGCTTTTTCCATTTCCAGTTAACTGCCATGTGACCATAAACGCACACATCAAGTAGCGCGGAAACTTTCCATTCTTGTCCATAAGGATAAGACGTTTATCGTCATGGATAAAACAAATTTCTAAAAACCAGCCAAGTAAACAGGAATTAATTCGGTGAGCTTGCGCCTTTCTTAGTCTGCCAAAATAAATAATCTGATAAAGTCGTCCAAAACGAGACAGAATGACCCATAGTTGATGACTTCATGGGTCACACGGACAATAAAATCTAGAAGATAAACAGCTTACTATCATAAATTTACATTACTTAGCTTGGATAGGATAGATAAGACAACATGGGCCCCATGTTAAATTCAACGTATGCCAGAGGTGTTATTTCACTAAGGATTTTTTTTAGCTAAGCCAATCAGTAATAGTGTTCACAGCTCACTGTTTTATCTGCGTTTGAAAGGTAAAAAGACGAATTGTCTTTTCTTGAGACACTGCCATATATAGAAAGGACATCTATAGAAATACGGAAAGAAGTAACTTACGCCTGAAGACTATTTACATATATTCAAGTCTCATATCAACCCCCTCAAATAGTGCAACTGTTCCTTTAAAACATAATCGGAAATGTAGTACACGTATCATCATCGACTCCTATTTAATCCTTCAATTTTAATCACTCTTGCTATATTCAGATAGTTTTAGTTGCCTTGCACAGCGTGTTTATTAGAATCTAGTATAGAGTGACGTTAAGAAAGATTATCAGAAAAATAATGACCATCACACCTCATTTTTACGAGTCTTTTGATAGGCAGTAAAAAATACAGGTTCGGTCAGAATGAGTATATTTAACTGATTTACCATCAAGATATGTAAACAACATTAACATAAAATAGAAGTAGATGTTAAGATTTATAATTTTCTGCTCAATTAGAGGTTAAAATAGAGAGATGTTTATCTATAAACAATCAATTGATTTTCCTAACTATGTTTTAAGATAAGTAATATTTAATCTGGAATTCTAATTACCAATGATCTAATTTCTCGCCATGACGTCTGAAATCTTAGGTACAAGACTTGTCTGGAATAATTGACGTTGCTATAAAATTTCAGGATTTAACCTATACTTCAATTCATCGATTCCTTGAATCTTTGTCAGATGGTATTTCGAAATATTATATATTATGCATGTATATATATATATATATATATGTATATGTGTATTATCATTATATTGCAAGATTTCAGGCTTTTTCAACTTGTAAGAGTTAATCACAAAGACAAATGAGGCACTTGCTTTGTTTTTTAATCTTAAAATATGGTTGTTGATTCCTCATCCATTTTATTTTTGTTTAATTTAGACATCCATTTCGAGGAGGACTAATGTAGTAACATCATTGTGTTGTGTTATTTTTAGTTCCTTAAAAGGATTATTAAGGGGTTTAACTCCTTAAACTCCAAGTTTTTATGCTGCAAATTCAATGTGGTATAATGACAAGATTTCTACAGACAACCAAAGTTCAACCTTCAATACCAAAGTTTAGCCTTCATTGTAACCCTAGAAGTGGGATTGCCCTTTTTGATACGAGTATATTTTTTTCCTTGGACACACGAGATGCCTTTTAGTGAGGTCATTTTTTTTTTCAATCACAAGTACATGTTTTAAGATTGGCGATATTACACTGTAACAAAGCTGTAATCAAACTGGTATGCGAACTAAAAAGTTGCATCAAGAATCACTTAATTGACAAGTGGTGTATTTGTAATTTGAGGTAATTTGTTTATATACTGAGTAGAAGAGTTTTAAGGAATATATTACTATCTTGTCAATATTCCAAAACATCTATCACCTTTAATTGTATATCATGTTATAATGAGTTCTTGAGCTCAAGATTTGTTCTACTCGATATTGTCAGAAGAAGCGAATCGTGTCTGCATCATGTACCCGTATAATGAATATTAGTCTCTTCTGGTGTCCAATATCATTAATCCCACACAAGAACCATTTTCGCCTCTCAAGTGTTGTTTCAGTTTCCGAGTTTATATTGCTCTATAAGTCTGATTTTAACTAACTTAAATATTATATTTGGGAGCCGCGGTGGCTCAGTGAGTTAGACGTTTGCTCGCTAACCTGAAGGTCCAGGGTTCAATCCCGGCTTAGGTCGAGATAATACCTTCGGATTTTTCAACCCGGTTTCCCCCCGTCAGTGATGCAGGTGAGAGAGGCTGACATGGAAAAAGCGTCTAGTCGTTCGGATGGGACAATAAACCGAGGCCCCGTGTGCTACAGGCTGTACACGTCAAAGATCCCTCGACAGTTGGAAATCGAAAAAGAGCAGGCTAATGCCGCTTTCCTGGCAATATTTCCCTCATTGCACCCTGCATGGCGTTGCCAATCTTCATTAGCCCACATGGTGCAGAAAAGAAGGACGTAAAACTCCATTCATTTCATTTCATTTCAATATTATATTTTCCAATATAATTGGTTTTCAGAATATTTTTGAAATGTTGGAGGTCATAAGTAGCCTAACTTCCGACTCCTCAACCGTTCGTAACCACGTAGATCCTTGCGATTTCGGAAAATCAGAAGGTTCCGTTTAAAATTAATCTAGAATATGGAGCCTTCAAATTGTTGTTGTGTTCATAAGATAAAAATCGAACTTGTGTATTTACGAGTCGGTAAAAACTACTTGACAGTCTTTTCCTGTGAAATTTATTTTAGGAAATAAAAGTATCAAAGAATTGTTGTACTTTGACCACGAGGAAGTCTTCCTATTTCTTAAACATAATTATGAAACGTTTTGCTATTTTATCTGGATTATTGTTTATTGTTTCCTTTCAAAAATTCAATGCACAAGTATGTAATATTCATTTTATTAATGAGTAATAGAAAAAAAATACAAAGATAGTGTAACATTCGTATAATATCACGAAAACAGAGTCGAAATCCAATAACATCAATTCAAATCTGGAATATAAAAACCGATATAGAGTTTACTGCCATCCTAATGGTTCACTGTCATTTAGGCCCAGTGATTTAGGCTAACCTTCAATTAAGCACATATTCACTTTTGCACATATTTTTTGGCACACGAATATTCGGCAAAATGTCTTTAGGAACAGTGATTTTGGGCACATAGTCATTTAGGTACACCCTTTAATATTGGGCACAATGTCAATTAGAAAAATTTAACAATTGTGGAATGTCCCTCAGGCCAAAGAATAAAAAATGGTAAAAGGAAAAAGATCGATTACCCTCGCCACATGATGGAGGAATAAAGTCTGTGAAAAAACATAAATTGAACGCGTGTCTGGACTTAAATACTGCATTTAATGTAATATGAATATATAATAGTGATATCTCCATGGAATAAGTTGCATTAATATGTATTACAAAGGCTTTCTTTCTCTATCATGTGGTCAGGATGACCTCTCCATGGACCCTATATCAAAACAGGTCGATGATGTTACAAGCAAACATCGGTTTGAACTAATTTTCAGAAGTTTCTGTTTCTTGCAATTTTCATAGATTTTGCTAGCAACTCATAGAGCTTTATTTGAAAATTGGAATGATGCGATTGATGCTATTAGTGTCTACGATTCACTGAGAAAGATTAGATATCTCTTCATAATCCCTTCAAGTTAAACAAGGCAATAAGAAAAACATATCCAAATGTTTTATTGTTCGGGTGTCACATGAGCACAACCTCTGTATAGAACAAAAGACAAGGTGATTATGCTTCTTTTGGAAGGTTTCCGGTTGTTGTCTGTATATACGGGGTATAGGACCACGAATTCCACGCTGGTGATAACGAGTTTTAAAAGATCGTAAAATCCGTCGTATTTCGTAATCTCTCTGACGCTGTATGTATACATATGCCTAAAAGGGTCGATTTCAACACCTCCATATGATGAATGAAAAGGGTTAGAAAGACTTGAAATGTATCTTGGATATGAAACGCCGACCCGATAAATAATACTATCTTAAGTATTGAGTGCATATTTAGTTATTGACCGTCCTAAAGATTATGTGAAAATAAATCTATTAATACGAGTACACTTATTGTCTACATGCACCAAGTAGATATATCCGATTTATCAGTGTTGAAGATGGAACTTGATGTAAACGTCTAAAAACATTATAAGGCCAGTAAAACAAAAATCGTACGGTCAGACATTGACATTTAGTGTTGACCAATAAATGAGTTGATTCCAATGAGCGTCAGTATTATAGTAAACATATAGGGAACCATGTAAGTCAGCTGAACCCCTTTGTAAGTTATTCTAAGAAATTGGACCAAAAACATCAATATTCATACAGTTTGAAGAAATGGATAGTGCCAATTTGCTTTTGTGCATTTCCTCAAAAACTGTTCTATCTAACTTACCTATCTTATCAATATTCTTAAGCATTCCAAGTTTCGTAAAAATCCAATCAGAACTGTAGTCAAAAGCAAATGACATGTTACTTGACTGCGGGTTTCGCTATTCCACAATATTTTTTGTCTCGAGGCGAAACGACTCAATCCCCGACCTAGATAAGTGCAGGAAAGCGATTTTTATAATGTTCTCGATTTAAGACAAGCAATATTCAGTATCAGTCAGATAACGTAAATCCAGAGATGAAAAGCCTCCCAGATTGTTGCTGACAGTCGTTGGAATTCCAGTTGCTCTCAGATTCTGCCAGTCGAAAGGTCATTCTGATCCCTAATTAGCCCCTTCTCCTCGAAAAATGAATTACACCCTGACCTTAATTTCGCTAATAGGAGCGACAGATGCATTTGTTGGTAGAGGTATTCCTGTTGTAAATGTTAATTGATAAAGAAGATTATACGAAATATCTGTGACAATTTTACCAAAAGTTAGATTTCAGGGAATACTTATTTCAGGACTGGTGCCATGGCTATATATAGTATGTTATATAACATGCAGTGTATGTTTGTGTGTATGTCTTTTCAACTAAAATCATACTAATGACTAACTAATTTTCACATAATCAATAGACTTATCTATTGCTCTGTGATCTAGGCCAGTGCTTTCATTGAGACTCGTCTCAATACACCCTAACACCAAATGTACTTAATTATCGAATGTAATGTCATGCTATTCATGTTAAATGGGCGTAGAGTAAACTACTTGCCACCTTTTTCCTTTTTATTGATGAAATCTTCCTCTTTCTTAATCCAAAATATTATTGTGAGATTATTTGTATGATTATATGGTTATTTGTTTGATGAATAAGTCAATCATTAAAATTTTATGCACAAAAATATCTTGAATATTCATTTTATTTAAAGCGAGAGCTTAAATTATAGCAAAGCAGACAACATTAAGCTGCTCTTAAGTTTGAAGCACAATATCTCTCGATACAGTGTCTTATTGCTCGAACTGTACACACGAAACAAATTCTATCAAGTTGTAGAACTTTATCTAATCCAGCGATTACTGAAATAAAAAATAGTAAAGATATATATTGGAAACTTTTACTTGCCAAGAATATTGGAAGTTTCGACGCACCTTTACTCAGATCACCTATTCAATTGATATCTATGCTCATTTTAAGACACAAATTCGAATTTTTCCAGGTATCTCGTTAAATATATTCCAATGAGGCTTGGAAGTCTTATTGTCGCGTCCAATTTTCAAAGAGAACAAATTTAATAAACCATTAAAATAATCGCTTGGACTCTACAGCATGGTAATATGTGTAAAACTATAAAGACGTTTTGAAAGCACGCTAATCTGAAAAACCAAAAGATAAAACCGCTCAGTTGCGGCACCAGTGGGGGTACAAGGGGACATTTTGCAATTTTGTAAAATATCAAAATATACTTACGGTCCTGCACCTCACTCGAAATTAAATCTTCTGAACTGTTTAATTCCATATCATCTAAGGTTGCTTGTACACTATTTCCGTTATCGCGATCTTCAGTTGATTGCAACTGTTGTAGTTCATAATCTGGTTGCATCCATCTGTACTCATTTGGTGTTAATATATCCCTTAAAGGATCGGCTTGAAAATTACGATTTTCGGTAGATCGTAACAACTGTTGTAACTGAGAAGATAGTTGATTCCTTGCGAATCCGTCTAAAGCTGGTCGTGGAGGGAATAAATCCCTAAAATTGAAGTCGATAAGATCAAGTGATGATTGAAAAGGGTTGAAACGACTTAAAATGTATCTTGGATATGAAACGCCGACCAACCCGATAAATAATACTATCATAAGAATCGAATGCATATTTAGTTGTTGACCGTCCGCAAGATTATGTTAAAATTAATATATTAATAACACGTGTCTTGTTTTATGTAAGAATGTGCCAAGTAGATATATCCGATTTATTAGTGTTGACGATTGTACTTGATGTGAACCTTATTAAGAGATAAACTTTTAAAGCCATCCCGAAAAACTGAGATATTAACAGGTTTAATGTAACAATGAAACATATGGGAGGGACTGACGTGGAAAAGGGGGTTTAATGATCCGGATGGGACAAATCTACAGGATTTACACGCTGAAGGTCCCCTTGAGTGTGACATATTGAAAATGACGTTCATTTTTCTAAATTTGATAGTTACTTATTAAAAACAAAATAATTACTAGAGCCACACGTGGCACAGAGTGGGACTTTGCAAATGTAGCAAAATGCTAAAGACTCTGAAAAAATCAACCTTCTACGATAATTACATCACGCGCAAGAGCAGTCTAAAGTTGAGAAGAATTGTTTGTAAGATTGTTATAACGGAAGTAGACAGCCCTCACAAATGAAAGTATCAGAAGATAGCCAAGGTCAATGACATTTGACATTGAAAGGGAGACGGTCAACAAAGGTCAAGGTTACGAGATACAAGTCATCCAAATTTTTAATTATATAGGGCTATAAAACCGGAAGTTGAGATAGGACAGCAAATATAAAAGTATAAATAGATAGCCAATGTGAATGACCTTTGATCCTACAAAAATCAGGGTCAAAAAAGGTCAAGGTCAAAAATTGAAAATTTTGAATTTTCAAAAGCTGTTCCTTTTTTTGAACTATAAAGCTGAAACAATCGAACTTCCAAGACAACGTGGCTCAACGAATGAAGTAATTGTATGCAAAGTTCCATTTTGAACAAATGTAAACGTTGCGAGTTATGTCCCTTGCCAAAATTGTCAATAATGAGTAATTTAACCCGGATGTGCTACGCCCACCTTAATTTCTTTTGCATAGGTTAATTGATATTCTGAATGTTATGTTGTGTTCCAAATTTAAAGCTTCTACATCATACAGGTCAAAAGATATAGGTCAACAAGAGTCAATAAAGGTCAAAATAGAAAATTGAAAATATAGAAATTTCAAAACCCGTTCCTTTTTTGGAACTATAAAGCTGAAACAATTGACCTATTGACACAAACTGGCCAAAATCATGAAGTAATTGTGTGCAAAGTTCCTTTTTGAACAAATGTATCCTATGCGAGT
>NW_008709715.1:1261285-1340686 GCF_000327385.1 Lottia gigantea | reverse complement strand
AGAGCATGAAAAGCGCATTAAGAATCCGAAAAAATTAACCCTCTAGGTTAATTAGGTCACGTGCTAGAGTAGTCCAAAGTTGCGAATTTGGCTGTTTTCGGACAGCTATAAAACCGGAAGTACATGTCGGAGGTCAAATGTCAAAGTATTAACTGATAGCTAAGGTCCATGACCTTTGACCTTATGAAGGTCAAGGTCATCAAAGTTCAAGATCACGAGATTTAACCCTTCAAACTTTGAAAAAATTCAACCGGATGTTGCAAAAAAGCAAAATTGAGAATCGAAAAACGGCTTCCTAATGTCATGTTTTTTTTTTATCTTCTTTCATTTGACACCAAAATCATTTAAATCGGATGAGCCATTATGTCTGAATAAAAATCGAATCATTTCAGAAAAATCAAAATGGCGGCCAAAGTTTCACGTGTGTTCCGGATTTTTTTTTCTTCGTTTTTTTCTCATAACTTTGTCTACCTATCAGCATAAAAATTTTTGTCCTATACAAATTACACCGGAAGATATTCAACCGGAAGTGAACATCGTTTTCCTGTTTAAACCGGAAGTGAAATTGAAAATTTGACTGTACCATTTTGTTTACATTCTTAAACTGTCTTTGCGCAATTTTTTTCAGATTATTCAGACAAAAAGCAAAAAAAAAATGAAAAAAATGCAAAATTTGGCAAAAAAAATGTCTGCGACAAATTTTCGAATTTTGAAATTTTGAAACTGCTATTCTTTCAGATTTTAACAGTAGATTCCAAAAATGCAAACCCAAAGAAAATCGACCGAAAAATACGACTTCTAGAGCCGATTATCTATTCTTGCATATATTGAACTGTGGCACTTCCGGTTTTGCAAAAAAGATCCAAAATATATTTATGCACATCGGCGCCTATATCTAAGGTTCGTGAATGTTGAATGGTTACTGCAACTATTGTAGTCTAAGCTCAGGAAGGTGTGTAAAAAAAAAAAAAAAAAAAAAAAAAAAAAAAAGAATTGACATTTCGATAACAAACTGGGACTTTGCTGAAAGCAAAGTCCCACAATAATGATGTTGCGCGTATTCAAAAACCCACATCAGGTGCAGAAAAGAAAACAATCCACTAACTTAATATGTTTCATTTTATTTACTAACTACTGGTCATTAAAAATTGTATCAATATAAGAATAAAATGAAATCTCGAGTCTCTTTTCTCTCATTATATTAATATTGTTATGGTCGAACAGTATTTCTTTATATATTCACTGTGCCATTTTTTGACAAATCATACTTAATTCTTAGAAATCTAATTTTTTTTAGTAAAATGAATCTGTAATAGTGTTTACGGCTCACCGTCGAAATTGGAGCCTTCAAATCCATGTGCGTCCAGAATTAGAATTTGAATGTTAAAATGACTCGTCTTTTTAACATACATGTACTTTGTGATACTTAGAAAAGACTAAAAAAAATAGTGAGTACAATTTGAAGTACTAATAAAGGAATTATGCGATTTGCGTACATTTCTAGTACTTCTGAAGACTTTTTACATATACATGTATTCAAGACTAAAATCAACCCCAAAGATAGCTTGGCAGACAAGGTAATATACGCTCACTGGCAGCTTTGATTTTAAACAAAAATATTTGGCAGTACAGTAACAATTACCCGTATGAAATATTTAAACTTCAGTCTCACACTTCTTTTGAACTTTTTGGGGTGATATTGTATAATATTAACAAGTTTCGTCAAAATCTGTCAAGAATTGGGCATTCTAAGTTTAAAAGGCTAAAACTAGAAGGCGTTTTTAAGAACATCCTTGGTTGATAACAAACACTCACACTAAGTTTCATCAAAACCCATCAAGAATTTTGTCTTCTTGAATGTTTATGGGCCAAAAATTGAAAGCATTTTCAAGAAAAAGGGCAAAAAATCATACTAAATATTTTTCGGTTTTTCTGATTATCAATAGGGTTTATCCTTTGCTGATTACAAACACTCACACCAAATTTCGTCAAAATCTGTCAATAATTCAACCTTCTAGAGCGTTTACGATCTAAACATTGAACGCATTTTCAAGAAAAATCGCGATAACTCATACTAAATATTTTTGAATTTTCATCCTTGGGTGATAACAAACATTTACACATAGTTTCGACAAAATCTGTCAATTATTGAACCTTCTAGAGTTTTTACAAGCTAAAATTGAACGCGTTTTCAAGAACAAGGGAAATAAGTCATACTCATTATTTTTCGATTTATTAGGGTTCATCATTTTTCGATTTTCTAATTTTTGATTGAGTTCATCCCTGGGTGATTACAAACAAACGTTGGCCTGTTGGGAATTTTTCAACCCAACGGTGGAGAAGGTAACAGCTATAAAAAATATAAAAAAACAATATATATGCATTAATTATACATATACAACCCCCAAATTGATCAAGAATTGTGCTACAATTTGTATTGTGGTTAACGCGTGGACAAAAACAAGAGCAAATAACTCATGTTTTCCGAATCCTTTTTTTTATCTTAATTAGTTATTTATTTTTTAATTCGTTGGTTTCATCCACGATTAAAAATAACAATAACACCAACTTTGGTAAAAAAGATAATTATGCAATATATCGAGATTTAGTATTTACAATAGCCGATAAAACACTTGACACGTATTTACTATCAACGTTATTGTAGGAAATGCAGTTTCAACTATAATGCAGAGGATGTCTTCCTCTTTCTTAACCTATAATTTAAAGAAGTAGGCCCAATTGATATTTCAGTATATGTTTACACTTTCGGGATGATTGTTCAATGACTCGTTTAAAAAATTCAATATACAAGATAATCAATTTATTTAATACATGCAATTGAAAGAAAAGAAATATAGTCAAAGATATAATCAAAATTAAGCACAATATCTCGCAATGTGAATTCCAATTCCATCAGCTGTTTTATATACATGAGAAACACATATGACGCCTGAAATATATATATAAAAAACAATATAAATTATATTGTACACTTTTACTTGTACCCTTAGGTTAGGGCTAATCACTTCATGTTCGCAAGTAGTTAGTTGATTTAAACAATATTTTATTTCTATGTTAAATAAAAAAATTTACTGCAAATAAGTAAGGTTTCGGAAACAAGCTAATCCGGCACCTGGTACAAAGAAAAGACACAATACAGAAAATATGAAATACGTGAATAAATAAATGGTTATCAATATTTAGTAATTTAATAATAAATAACAATTAATTATGTATATTTGAATATATGAATGAAAACGTGCGAAAGAGCATAGGTGTCTAAACCAGACAGGGGTCGTCATCCCCAAGAATTTCGTCCGCCCACAAGTAGCTAGTTCGCCTTGGGTCCTTTCGCTCTACAATATTTTTACCTAATAGTGCTCTTAGCTCAGCTGACTATTTCTGTTATCTTAATTATTTGATAATTAATCTCTAAATGACATTTAGAAGTAAATAGAACATTAAATAAATAAGAACACTATAATCTATATACTAATCCTTCTTTTAATGTTTGAAACGTTTCATTTCATATACAGGAATCTCTATCAAGCACAAAACATTAATGTTTGCAACGTTGCAAAAATTATAGGAAGGAGTTGTATATCCATAATAGTGTCCTATTAGATTGTATGTTCACACAGATAGACTAAAAGTTGAGGATGATTATTTGAAATGATTAGTTGAGGATGATTTTGTATAGGTTGATGAATCAATAAACAGTTTGTGTTTAATTTAAATTATAATGACTTCTTTTAACGACAATTACTCATCAGTTTTCTGAAAAAAGGATGATTTGGGCTTCTGTTCAGTGCTTTGAATCAGTGGCCGAGCCAAAGGTGTTTTGGCAAAGGGGTCACCCTCGCAGCACCGAAGGTATTTTTTCGGGCAAAAATCTCATAACTAGGTTAGAAATTCGGGCAACGTTAGGTATTTCGCCGCCCCCTCCCCCCTCGGACGTAAACCTGGCTCCACCACTGCTTTGAATTTTTGTTTCCCTGCACAAAATGGGACGTGAATAGATAACCAATTTGATTCAGTATCCAATGTAAATTACGAAGCCATCGTTAAAATAATAACCCCTAGTGAAATGAGTAAGGTAAAATATTGTTTTAGAAAAAGATAGAAGAAATAAATTATTAAAACGTTAAGTACGATATAGATGTTGAAGTCATTTGCATTTTTTTTTTACTGAAGACTAAAGTTGAGAGTGTTAAGTTAATCAGTATAGGTTCATTATTCAATAAACAGATTGTTTAACTAAATATTAAACACAAAGCATCTTCAATTGATGAAGGGTCGAATCTACTGGAAATGTATCTTGGATATGAAACGCCGACCAACCCGATAAATAATACTATCCTAAGTATCGAATGCATATTTAGTTATTGACCGTCCGCAAGATTATGTTAAAATTAATATATTAATACGAGTCTTGTCTTATGTAAGAATGTGCCAAGTAGATATATCCGATTTATTAGTGATGACGATTGTACTTGATGTGAACCTTATTAAGAGATAAACTTTTAAATTTCACCCCGAAACACTGAAATAATCAAAATAGTTAGGTCAAATAAATTAAGATTTTTTTAGAATTTCACTTAAAAAATTGACCTACATTAAATGTATTAATAAATGAGTCTGTAATTATATTGGAAAATATTTCTATCAGTTGATAAAGGATTTAAAGTAAACAGTGGCGACGCCAGCCTTCCAAGACTGGGGGTACAAATAGGGGAGAGAGACTGACTCCATGGGGAGACAACTGCTGAGGCTGAATTCAAAAATAAGTGTCCTCTCTTCACACAATTTTCGTCTCTAACATTTTTTTCTGTACCAGTTTCTTCTTCTTTTGTCAGATTTTCTCATTTGGTTTTATACTGTAAGATTTTGTGAGGATTTGAAAATTTTTCAGGCGTCAAATTATCATGCTTAGTCTACCGTATAAGAGCTTTAGATTAATGCTGTTGATTGTTGTATCATTAAAAGCCAAGGAGCCTGTCAGGCTTCGTGATGATCGGAAATTGCAAATTGAAAACAAGTGCATAAATGCTAATCATTCAATGTGACTCCACGATAACTTATGCTCGCAAGCCGAGGACATTTGGATTGGATACCTGATAGTATCTCATATGTCTACTGGTTTAATGTCACACTGAAACAAATGTGAGGGACTGGCATGGAAAAGAGGGCTGAATCATCCGGTGGAACAAAAAACAGAGGTCATGCTGCAGGATTTACACTCTGAAGGTCCTAAGAGTGTGACAAATTGAAAAGACTTTGGTAAATGACGTTCATTTTTCTGAATTTGATAGTTACTAACGAATAAATTATAATGATGTTGCCCGTCCTTCAAAACCCACATCAGGTGCA
This sequence comes from Lottia gigantea, assembly GCF_000327385.1. NCBI lineage: Eukaryota > Metazoa > Mollusca > Gastropoda > Lottiidae > Lottia > Lottia gigantea. The sequence continues at coordinate 1,335,316 of NW_008709715.1, read as the reverse complement.
GAAAAGAAAACAATCCACTAACTTAATATGTTTCGTTTTATTTACTAACTACTGGTCATTAAAAATTGTATCAATATAAGAATAAAATGAAATCTCGAGTCTCTTTTCTCTCATTATATTAATATTGTTATGGTCGAACAGTATTTCTTTATACATTCACTGTACTTAATCAGCTTACACAATGAACAGATCGTGTTGGCCTCTTGGGAATTCATCAACCCCACAGTTGAGAAGGTAACAGCTATAAAAAAAATAAATCAGCATTACTTATATGGAACCACAGACATCAGCTGTATGAAAATTGGAATGGTGGAAATTGATACTATTAGTTACACATTAAACTTTTACAAAAACCTCTTTCCAATTCCTTTAAGTATCAATGCACATTTCCTTTGATAGATATATAGCTTGCTATAGTAATTTTATTTCCTTTTTAAACTAAAACATTAGACAAATATTATCCTGATACTTACTTTCACTGTTGACATAATTCATGATCAACATAGTGCAGATAAAGATATACAAGCATACTCCAGATTTCATCTTTTCTCGAAGGTTGTTGATCTCCTAGTAACTGGATAGCCCTTTGTTTTATTTTAACTTTACTATAATTTTATAGGTATAATTCCATAATGACAGTATCTTATTATGTGGTCATGGGTTTCTTTCCTGTGTATTTCCCAAAACTTACGCAATAATGATATCAGCTATGATAAAATGCAGTTTTTTGTACATCCTGCTCCGACGTATAGATGACAAAGGCCTATAGTAGCTATTTATAATCTTAGTGGGTGGTAGACATAAGACGACTGACTCAAACATTCTAAGAAAAGTTAATATTATCGAAATTCTCAGAAATATCACCAATTAAAATGTCCAATTTTGGCTTCATCATTGTCAATGGTTTTCGAAGTTGTACTAAATGATTTTCTGTAAGATTTCTAAAATGTCTGTCCTTTGATTAGTCAGAAAACGAACTGTAAATGTGAAAAATGTGATAAAGGAACGTTTCGAATACATTTATCAGGCTCGTAGGTATGATAAAATTGACTGATAATAGCAACTAAGGACAACTGAATGGAATCGATCACTCAGATTGATGTCAAATTCGATCTTCAATAGAAAGAGCAACTTCAGTTTTTCAAGTATATTATTTTCAAAGATTGATCAGATGCCTACAGATGCTGTCAGTCGTTGGAAATACAGTTGCTCTCATGCAAGTCGTATATTGACAATTCCGAACAAAGAGTGGTATCAGTTATGCCGTTATACTGTTCCAGCAATACCCGTCATATGATATATTGTAGAGATTGATAGCATAATATGCATTTTAGGCCGCCTAAAAGGCGACTATCGGAATTAATAACAGCAATGGCCAGAAAACAATAAAATGATTTATTTAACGTTTATTCAATCAATAAATATGTTTCAGTATTAATATTATACCACAGGCGGAACACATTCTTTACTGGAGCTAATGATGATCGTTTCTTTTTTAACCAATTTGTCAGGTACAATATTTTTTCTTACATTCTGTGTCTTGTATTAGTGAACACAGTAGGCAGATGAGATTCGCCTTTTGAGAATGTTGTTGTCCAATTTTTTTATAGTGAGCTCCAACTGTAAATAATGAAACAACAAGTGATGAATAAAACAAGATTCCTCTCATATTTTCGCATTAATATCATGGATCTATTACATATTATGAATGTAAAAACTATCGAATGAGATTCCACTTTTGATCGAAGTTTTTAGAATGAATGAATGATTGTGGTATTTACTACAAGAGAAGTTTTTCCAAGAACGGTAATTAATTGTATTGATGATGAAGAAGCCAAAACTTATACTTTCGATTTCACGACTGATAACTTTCCCTTAATGGCAGGTAACCAACATTGTTGGACAAGACATGACCCTGTCCCACAGTATATATGAAAATATATGAAATTCTTACGTCCATTTGCCACTACGTGGATCGACTTCATGACCAGGGTAAAAAATATCAACATTAATAAAAATTCTCGAGATTTCATCTTTTTTTTTAAACCTAGTAAATTTACAAGCTGGATATCCAAACTATGACTAGGTATGTACTGTTATTCTTAACGATATATATTGACGTGGTATTTCTTCATATCCTGAAATCGTTCCGTCGGAAATATATATTAAGAAATCGGCTATCAAAACAATCAAAACAGTGAATGAGTATAATTAAATGATAAGTCATGGTCTAATAGCTTACAATACGTTAGAAATTCCGCAATCGTGTTTCAATTCAACTGAAGATACAAGTATTATATAGATACAGAAATGTAGATTATCTCTCGAAAACAAATGGAAACCCTAACTAACATTACGGCCAAACAATAAACAGTAAATGCAATGTATCGAAGTACAACACAATACAACAGAAGAGAACTTTTTATGCTTATAAAAATCTGAAGTACTTTTGATTAAATAATGGAAGTAAATTCATGTAAGAAATGACATACATATCCTCAACAAAACCAGTGTCGTAAATTAAAGTTTTAGCTATGAAATGGACAGTAAGTAATTCAGGTGGGGGTCTGGTTTCGCTTAGGAAATCCGAAGCAGAGAATTTTATGGTAAAATTGACATTTGCACATTTAATCACAATTGACAGACTAGGTTTTGCAAGTGAATAAATACCAATTCTATCACAAGAACCAGTATAATATTGTTTGATTGGTAAATCTTTTTATCTAGTATAGTCTAAACGGTGTCTTTGCGTGGGGTGGGGTCTGATTGCCTCAAACAATATTGTGTTTCTGAAGATGATTGTGTTCTTTTCAGATACAATGCATTATAAACGTCAGTAACTCTTGTGGTTTGTCAATTGGCGGCAAGAACTTTTAAAAGCTGAAATGTTTTAAATATAGATGGGGATGAAACAGGGTACAGAATAACAGGTTTAATGAATTGACATAAAGTTAAATAAATTGATAATTTGTTCAACGATGGTTACAAACTCAACCATTCCAATATAAACTCAGTACATATCAAGTTCTGGTTGATTTCAATTAATAGGTCAACAGAGAGTTCTCAAGTGTCTTACTGTGTGATTCATTAGTTAGTAATGGTCAATCGCGTCTACCTGGTATTTTAGGCAACCTAATCATTTGCCTCAATTGGCACTGATTTAATTATTAAACTACTTTAAGTCATTATACTCCCAGTGAGTTCTACTAAGTAATTTCTTGGCCTGTATTTTTTACCTGGATATATATTAATTAATGTTATTTTGAAAATTAACCAGGAGATTGACCTAAAATATCTCGAAACTTGAGAAATCTGAAAGAAACATATATTTGATTAAAGAGCTCAATTGCTGAAAGGTTTAATTTGTTCGCAATGTGGAGAATATGTAAAAGAAAGGTTGGAAAAAATACGGTGCAAGCCAATTGACTGGTGCACTGCTTTCCACTGGCACGAGACTATATAATTGTATAGGATAAAATATAACACAAACACTCAACAAACAATTGCACCTGATAGTGTCCACTGAGTTATCTGCATTGTTTATGATTCCAAACGTTCTCGCGAAGAGACGTTTTATGGCAAAGGGGTACAACTTGTATCTACAAACGTGGTTAATTCAGTAGGCGACCATTGAGCTATGTACTATCTAAATATTGTAGAGTTTCCCGGGATGTTAGATATTATATCTCTCGGATTTAAAGGGGATTTATATAAAACAACCTGCCGGATCTAAGAAAAGGGCACTGAAAGAATTGTAACGTTGTATGCGTTACGACACTGAGAGCATCGATTTGCATAAATTTTCAGTTTGGATTGTGCAATTCCTCTAAAACCTAGCGTTATATACGGTTGGGCATGTCTATAATAACAATACCCTCAGACATCAAGCGGAAAATTGGAAAGATGCAAGTAAATGTTATAAATGCCTATATAAAAAAAGCTAAAGACTCCCATAAAAAAACCTTTTTAATTAAAATGATTTAAACAATATTTATTTATGCAAAAGTTAACAAATAAGATACATAAAATATATATAAATTGGATTCGGAAAAAAGAACACAGCTTAAGTGAATCCGTCTCCATATATAAAAGATACAACTATTGATACAAAAAAAACCCAATAAGTACTTAACTAAAATTTAAAAGATTAAGAAAAAAAAGGTGTGTTGGAAGAAAGAAAAGACAAAAGGTAGATAAAATGCAGACTTGACACAGTATATACAAAAGAATAGAATATTATTATATAATGTTGGAGGGTGGAAAGGGGATTTATGTGTGAATATTCTGGGATGAGGGAATTCTTGTAAAAGAGAGAGACAGAAAGTCCGAGATTCGATCACTGTCATTTGTTCGGAGTCCACTTAATAAACAGGCCATTTAATCAAAATCTTAATAAACGTGAAGTTGATTTTATAACGATTTCAGCACATTTGTATAGACTACTCAAAATTACAGATAGAATAGAAATAGTTCAAGGGAGACAGGTAGGGAATATTAGTTTCCATCCTATTTCAGTCCATAAATAAGTTTCCAACTGGATACTTGAAAATATACAGTAAAAACCAATCAAAACTTCTTCATTTAAGACACATTTCAGTCTCAATAGAAATTTGAAACAACTTTGATCTTCATAAATTTATAAATTATTACAACAGATTTATTTTTAGCTCAATTGGGATAAAAGACACCGAAATCCTAATCTAAAATGACAATAGACAAATGTTGTGCACTTGAGTTTTGATTAACTGATTTTGAGTAACTTTAATTCCTAAAGCGTGAGATAATATTAATTGTCTGTACTCATTTTTAAATGCATATTGTCGCTATGGCTTCATTTCGTATAAAACACATCAAATTCTGATCGATGGTACATTCGGACTGTGATATTATACGCCAGTGTAACTCTCTGTTATTCGATACGGATATAATATGTCTAAGTTTGTAAGGAAAACTTCGAATCAAGGTAAGATTGAATATATTGTATTTCTCGTCCCTGTTAAGTCAGAGGTAATTCAAATGTCCAGACAGTTTGATGTTAAGAAACCTCTAGACCACAAATTTCAAATTAGAATTAAAAAATAATGCAATTATTTTTCATTGGAAATCTTGTGCAATAATACTTGTATACGCATAATAAACCAACCAGTTTCCACATTTACATTTCAACGGACATAGCCAAAAGGGCCCATTCCACCAATTCAAATTCAGCCTTCTATAATATAACCATTTTAACAGCAGCGTCGAAATTAACTCTATTAAGCGTTACTAATGCGTCAAATTTTCAATATATCTTGACTATGAAATTAAGTATTTAGCCCCGGTACCAAAATCTGAAAGTAAATCCAATTATATCAGAACATAGTCGCGTGGAAAGGGGAAGCAAATACAAAAGGCTACCATATTACTACTACGGAGACCTACATCATCAGAATGTTTTATATTGGACTTTGGTTTATATTATGCTTGATATGATTGAAAAAAAAAACGATTTAAAATTCACACAGGAGCTCATGTGTTTTCAATGGCCCAAACATCATCTGTACTATTGATCGTCTGTGGTTTAAATTTTCCAAAAACAAAGATAACAAAATTGGAATATATGATTAAACTTGTCTAATCAACGAGCGCTAAGACATTTCGAGTGGCCTTCCAAGATTTGTCTGAGGTTTACACCTTCAAAATTTCTTGTTTAAATCTGGATAATGCCAAACAGCTGTGGGGAAACGATATACACCGACCGAATTATGTTACACGCCTATAGACACTGGAACGGCTAACGCTATAGCAACTCTCAGAGACTCTCAAATGGAAAGGGTACTGACCTTTCCCCCGCAAAGACTCCAACATGGGCATCCAGTCCCGTTTAAGTTTAACCGTATAAACTACATTAGTCTGTAATAGGCATGACAGCATTTCAACCCAAGTTACAGCATAAAATTAGCCTTTTGTACTTCGTTAGATGAAATAGTTATATTATAACCCAGCATTATCGTCTCTTACAGCTACAAGATATGCTCTAATAGCCTTTAAAGACATCCTATCAACAAAAGTGTGCTCTGTGGATGATGTAACTGGACCAAAAATTAAATGTGTCGGTGCAACAGTGAAAGTTATTTGCAATGGTTTGATACAGAAGGGAACAATCGTTACCATATCAGGTATGCAACAATTATGTTAAACCAGCACATAGAGATAATGCACAATCACCATGAGAAATATGTCAACCCGAATTTTTTATATGAATTAGATACAAAGTACTATGTTCACATTTCTTAAATTTCAGATAATCGGGAGTCTTTGGTAAAACAATGTGAATACTTTAATGTTAGAAAGTACTTTGGTCTTTCTACAAGGACCAAGTCCGTCCAAGGTAAGAATTTCATGGAAAATAACTGGCAATCTGAGAAATAGATAAAAGCAATGGTTTGACTCCCTTTTCAGTATTGTAAATTAAGTTATTTTTTTCTTGTATGATGTCTGCCACGATAATTGTAAGCTTGGACTAGCCATATTTTATTACAGTATGTTTTTCGATATTTGGGAAATGTTTGATATTGTAATGATTCGAGTGACTGTAAACGAACTATTTCCATGGTTTCTGTAGTAAATCGATTTTTTTTCTGTCATGTCAGGTACAAATTTTGTTAAGAAGGAGACCAAGCTAAGTCAAAGATCATATTCGGTAGCAGGTCCAATAACATGGAGGGTAAGTTGTCAGTTTGCCATTTTTAAAATAATAAAATTTTATCGACACTTGACAATATCTTGTTAACGAATTTTAATAGTTATTGTATCATAAATGCATCACTAATTGATTCGATTTATGAACAATTGCTTGCGAGATTCAGCCTCTTATATGTTCGTAAAGCATGTGGCACAATGTGTATGGATTGTCCTGGCTAGTGCAGGTATATGCTTCTGAGCCCATTTACCGAAACCTGTTACAAGCTTACATTCTTAATTAGCAAAAAACTTATACAACCAATTGTTAATTTCAGAGTGTCAAGAAAGTAAACAGCACTCCAATTTCTACTCGACGTTCGGTATGTTATAATCGACCACTACCATCACCTATAGTTAATCCCAAAAATCCTTTCGAGTTTCCCGATATACCATCACCCAACCGCCATAAAAATAGATCAAAGTCTTCTTCTAAACCGACTACTACCGGATCATCGACACGTCTCAGGCAACGCCTCATCACCGATTACTTTTCCGTTATAACCCGAACAAGTTCCTCAGATAAAACGCTAAACATTGAAGATGCAATGGATGAGCTTGATGAAACCAACCTTTCAGATGTTTTTGAAGAAGACCATGACAACAAATCGTTAATTTTGGTTAATAATTTAGATAACCTCTTTGACATGATACCAGAATCTTTAGTTGCTAAGAATCTCCGAGAGGAATTTGACGACACTTCTAATTCCACTGCATCCAGTTACATTACACACAATCAGGGTATCTGTTTTGCCAGAGACGTTATCCTAAATAATGCAACACGTAATGCTAATGTCATGAAATATCTTGATTTACAACAATCAGCTACGAAACGTACCACAGACTCACAAGACCCAGAAACATCTATAGCTTCTACAGCTAGAACCACTACCACCATTCCAACAGATGCACCTAAACTCACCGTTTCTGAAACTTCAACCTTTCGGACGTCCGTAAATACCATTGGAAAACCATCAACTCACACGTTTCCACCATCAAGATTACCTGGTTCTACTGGAGATATCTATGAAGAGTTGACTCCTATGGAGTTATTTCGTAGTTTAATGTGGAAATGTGATTACAGCAAACTCCATACCAATTTGATTACCGAAGATGTACTACAATATATTAAACTTCGATCAAAAACACCAGAAATATTTGCCAGAAATTTGATGTACAGATTATTTACTATTCAAGAATTGAAAGGATGTAATGTATATGGTAAAGGCTATATAAATGGTATTAGAAATGGTCATCTCAACCCAGACATAGTTAAAATTATCTACCGGCTTACCTACAGAATGTTTCCCTTCGTCAAGTTTAGTTGGCAGAATTGTGTCCGATGGATGAATAAATCAATTAGATATGTTACCAGTTTGATTCCGGAGAAAACTACTGTGTCTGATCCTGTACATTTACCAGATGTAACACCGTTATTATCAAGTACCATCATCCAATATTCAGACACTTCCATGCCTCATTCTACGGTAGATGTTTCCTTAATTGAACGAGATTCTTCAGCGCTCACTGACATTTTAGATAGCTCGTTGCCCACTTACCTCACCGTACCAATATCGTCTACAATTCGTAAAGATTCGTCAGTATGCATACCTTTGTTGATAACTACCAAACCAGAATCATGGGAAGACTCTCTGCTTCAACTCGGGGCCATCCAACCAACTCAAGAATCATGGGAAAATTCTCTTCAACCCACAGTACAATTGCCCGAATCTTGGGAACATTCCTTGCTTCAACTCACCACGCAATTGCCCTGGAAAAATCCCTTTCGAACCATCAAACTAACCCTAGAATCGTGGGACAATTCTCTGCTTCACCTTAATGAATCGTGTGAAGAATCATTGCTGAAGACAATTCAGCCAACGACAGAATCATGGGAAGATTCTCTGCTTCATCTCTCCATCAAGAATATGACACCAGAATCACAGAAACAACCATTGCTGAAGACAATTCAACCAACGACAGAATCCTGGGATTATCTGCTTTGTCACTCCATCAAGAATATAACGCGCGAATCATCGGAACAATCACTCCTGAACCAACGACAGAATCATGGGAAGATTCTCTGCTTCATCGCTCCAGCAAGACTATGACACCAGAATCATTTGGACAATCATTGCTGAAGACAATTCAACCAACGATAGAATCCTGGGAGGATTATCTGCTTCGTCACTCCATCAAGAACATAACGCCAGAATCATTGGAACAATCATTCCTGAAGACCATTCAACCAACCACAGAATCCTGGGAAGATTCTCTACTTCATCTCTTCATCAAGAATATGACACCAGAATCAAGGGGACAATCATTCCTGAAGACCTTTCAGCCAACGACAGAATCATGGGAAGATTTTCTGTTTCATCTCTCGAATACGAATATAACACCAGAATCATGGGGACAATCATTCCCTGCTTCAAAACTGGTAACTCCAGAATCTTGGGACGATTCCTTGCTTCAGATACCCATCAACCCCAACCCAACTCTGGAATCTTGGGACGAATCCTTACTCAATATACTCATTAACCCTACCCCAACTCCAGAATCCAGACGCTTCTTCAGTTAGTGTCGAATCTAGAATCTTGGACAGATTCATTGCTGCACCTTTATCATTAAATAACATCTTGCCCGAATCGTAACAATATGATGGCTAAGTACCTAACTTGTAAAAATCGGCATATACATTAAATAATCCTCTCAATAATGTTCGCATTTTATTTGTATAGAAATACTGTGAATTATGTAACTGTTGTGATCTTGTTTTTTGTAATGTTATTTAATGAGCATGTTTCGTGCCACAATTTAATTGAAACTGGACATAATTCACGGATTTACAACCGGCTAGATAGGACCGTGGTCTGAAATAGCAATGTACGAATTTGTATTTTTGTATTTTTGTATTTTTGTGCTGTATGGTTATATTACATCATTGTAGTGCTGCTTATATATACATATGTAAATATAAATAAGTTAAATGGTATATGTTTTCTATATGGTAGTGCAAATGACACTACTATTCCAAGGGGGAAGCTAGCATAATATTGTCTACGACATGACACTCGTATATCCATAAATAATAAGCCATTTTGTCGAGGGCTACAAACGTACAAATTAAATCATGGAATAACCATGATATCTGATACCACATCAATGGGTTCGCTGTTCAATTTTGTAACAGCAAATTGGAAATAAGAAAAATCAAATATTTGATCTAATTTTTAATGAGCACAATAATACATACATAGCAGCACTTTAATCTGCTCAGTATTAACTTTTTTTGTATGATATCTTAAAAAAGAATTTACCAATATTTCATCATCTTTTTCTATCACACGCTATCAAGTCATCAGATTCCTCCCGACAGGTAGAAAATCAAATGCACTAAATTTTCTACCCAGGATTCTTATCAATAAACAACCACCAGTAATTCCTGTTTTAGTTGTTTATATCATTCTATCTAGTAACTATGACAACAATATCGACGATGATTTCTCGAAATTCCCTCAAAGATCATGCAAATATTTTAATGCTGAACATATTAATAGTTGTGGGTATGATAAAATGATCAGGGGTTAATTCAATATTAAACATTCTTAGAGAATACACATCTATTGATGACGTATTACGTTAAACAAACTGTTCCTATTTAACAGTTGCTGTATATGTGGTCCAAGACTCATTGGATCAACATCAGGACTGAAGCGATGTCTAACCTTCCCTTGCTTGTCAATCAAAAATGTCTCGAAATTCCAGCTGATATCTCCAACTTTAAGTGGTGAATAAAACAAGTCAGATTCGAAAACGTTTGAAGTCTGTTTACAATATTTCTGAAACAAATTTTACAACACGTTAGTATAGAACTTCAGACTCCAAAGTTAGTTTGAGTCGTCGGAACTTGCGTATAATAAGCTAAAAGACGCATCTTTCCGACGAATAAATTATCTATAGCAATACAATTGGAGGTCCTAACCTGAACATGGTTACAGGAATTTTAAAAAGTTCTGCCGTATCAAAAGTAACAATAAAGTGAATGCTCACAGGTCAATAAGGAGGGTTAATCGTTATGCAACTTAATATCTAACCTTCAGATAAGTATACAATGGTTCTTCTGTCTGTCCATTGACTTGTATTTTGTGGAACATCTGAAAGTTTGGAACAAAGCCACCACCAGGACGAACATATTTGACACCATTTAATATTTCTGTTCCATTACCTCCTGGCTCTTGCTGGAAAAAGAATGAATCTTAAATATGTTGGTACTCAGTTTCTATAGCTATTTCCAATACGAATCCGCAATGACATTGTAGCAGAATCTTATCCCCGCCATGTTTTTCCTTGGGGTTCTCTATTTCTATTAACATATTGCTCGACAGTGGCAAAGTCTCCACTAAATTTTATAACACAACATATCATATAATATAGTTATTCAACCTTTACTTACCAGATTAAATTGATTGCAGGGAAATCCTAGAACCTTGAATCCCCTGGCCCCATACATAGTCTGTAGTGCATTTAGACCGTAGTAATGGGGCGTCATTCCTCAGTAAGTAGCAACATTCACTATCAATACTACATCATTCTGGTATTTCTGTAGACTGATATTATGTGCTTCGTGTATATCTGGTATAGTAAAATCATAAATAGATTCTGTTGATGCTGATTGTTGATCACAATCCACAGTAACGCCTAAACTAGCGTGAAGACCTAAACAGATCAACACGGCTAGTTGTAATACCGACTGCATCTCTCAGTAGTAATGACGAATGATATTAAATTTCAGTTATCATATCGAGCTCGGGTTTCACATGATTGCCATTACATACATTATAATCATTATCATAATCTTACATATAATCACTGATAAATATATCGATAGATTATTATTCTTATATAAAACTGATAGCCTTTGAACCCAGTAATACCCTTAGAAATCTTACAGATACGAAAGTAACCCCCTATTATTTTTAAGCCTTAAATTACTCGTACTCCATGCCGAAGAACCGCATCCGACTTAAACATAAGCAATTGCCTGCTTTACAGATGCCATTTCACCCCATTTAGTTATTATACTCAACATTACGATAGCAATATACACTACAGCACCAGACTTTTAGAATTATAACATGAACGACAAATTGATGGTCAGATGCAATGTTCAAGTTTTTATTCTAATGGCATGCGCAGGAAGTTGTGGAAGGAAGGTTGGTCTTCAGTTCTAAGTTCAGCCATCAGCTTGTCATAAACATCAAACTGGTGTCGCCTTCCTACCCAGGGTCTCACCCAGCACTTTCTCCCTCTCCTCTTCCTTTTCTTCTTGGACTCTGCCTTGGACATCTTGACCTAGTGCAATGCCAACTGCATGAGGTCGTTGTGATGCAAGAGAGCAGCAACAGCATACTGGTGTTTCTCTTGGTCTGTCATTCTTCTGAGGTCTTCACTCTTCTGAGTTCCAACAGGACTGGCGGTGGCCTCTGCAAGCCCCTTATATATGGCAAGTGGCTGTCAGACGCTCCTGAACGCTACCAGTAGATTAATAACGCTCGGCGAACGTTGGCCAACGCTGAGAAACGTTGGCGACACGCCGGACAGACGTTCGACGGACGTTACACAGGCGTTACGTAAGCATTACCCAAGCGCTAGTAACGCGATGGACACTCGACCCTGATGGGCCGGCGTCCGCCTAGCGTCCAGGGAACGTCTTAACTTTCGAGTAACGTTCGAATAATGCCCACCAACTTTCGTGTAAAGTTCTTCTAACGTAGCGTTTTGATAGAACGTCGTGAATTTTTGTGCACACCCAAAAATATTTTTCATTCTCAGGGTTCGCCGACGTCCTTCGACGTTCCCCAACGTTTGCCGATGCTCGTCTAACTTTCTTGTAAAATGTTTCTAGCGTTCTCGATGTTCCTCTGCGTTTGACCGCGAATTAGTAAGTTCCGGTCGCCGTAAGATCGCAAATGATCACAGTCCAGTGTGATTTGGCTATTAATTGCGACGTTCAAATATGCATCTCTCTGACAAAATGTTTAATTGTGGTATCGGTGGCCAGTAATTTTCTTATTACCAATTATCTCCCTTAATCTATAATAGAATCATTGTTTCACAATTCAAGCTCAACGTACTATCAACGAAAGCCAATATAAATATTTTAAGGAACTAAAAAAGTTTTGCGGTCTGGCCAAAGAGGGATAGTTCCTAGGTGGCGCTTCATCTTTAGCTTTTGCGCCATCAAGATAAGACCAGACTGTTCTTGAAAAATACATTGGATATTCAATTTTATGTCTTATGCATTGTATGATGGTCATTACGTTGCTTGAATTATAAGCTATTGATATTAGGGCCTTGTTGTATGGATTGACTAGTTCTGTAATGACGATTTCGGTCTTCCCTCATCAAAAGTTCTGTAGCACAGATGGGCCTCTATTTGTAGCCATACTGCATTCCGATTCAGACACATTACAATTATAGCAATGAAAGGGAGTATTTTTCATTTCTGAAATCTGTCGTAGTTTTGTGTTAAACTCTATGGAAATACCAACGAGAGGGACGAACCCAGTTTCAGTGTTTCAGAAGAGTTTCATTGTAATTCGAATCAGTACTTATAGCATATCCTCAGAGCAAAACCCATTCGTCTGTTCATCAGATAATTCCATTGTACAACAAGTTTACCAGAAAACAACATAACATAAAACTGTACGTTTTTTCAAAAAATATATTCAATTCAAATATTTTAGTGTACAGTGTTGTATAAAATTATAGTAGGAATCAAAGCTATTATGTTTGTATCAATTAAAAGCATATCTATGTATATTATTCAGAATTAATGGCAGTAATTAACTGATCCCAGAAAATAATATTTCCTTGAGGATCATCAGTATATTCTATATAAGAATTGTTTTTCATAAAGTTTTGAAGAATATCTGGTATATCTTTCATTCTAACATGTTCATAAACAACTAAAATTATAACATTTCTTCCTGTCTCGAGACTTTCCATGTGAGCCATATTTAATTCATAATTACACCAATAACTAGCTATAAAATTACTGGATAAAATAATCACTGTTTTCTTACTATTTCTTACAGCATTTAAAATATTAGCTGCAATTTCTTCTCCAACCAGAAAATCTCTATGATGAATACAGAGTTGTTTCCCTTGTTGCTCTTCCAGCTTAGTTATCATATCATTAACAACAACACGTCTATCTTCATCAGCATAAGATACAAAGGCATCGAAATCAAAACGGTTTTGAGCTGCTCCACCAATAGCTGAATAGCCACGGAATTTACTTCTTGTTAAATAATATACATATCTTAATTTCCATCGATATTTATACACAAAACTAGCTACAACTATTGTTATGATAAGAGCTATGCTTACAGTTAAAACTATCACCAAAACTGTATGAGAGGCACATTTTATCTGTAAATTGTAGATGATATCGTTTAAATTCGCCATAGATATTTCCTTCGAACCCGAATCAACACAAGTATAGTTATCTCTTCCAATAAAATTTGTTGTGTTCGTATTCATCCAATTTAGAAAGTCTAAATTGCCACAAGTACAAGATAATGTTTGACCTTTCAGATTAATAGATAGAGTTTTATTGGCCTTGTGTTGGTCATCACAGAATTGTCTAAATGATTTGGGAAGAGTTGTAAGAACATTATCAGACAAATCAACCATCTTTAACTGTGTCATATGATTTGTTTTCAAGGTAAAACTACTAATTGTATTACGAGATAAATCTAATTCTTGTAGACGTACTAGATTTTTAAATAATTTGTGTGGCAAGCCCCGAAGTTTGTTATCTGAAATCCTTAGGAGCTTCAGATTGGTCAGATTTTGGAAAATTTCACCATCTTCATCATCATTTATAGCTGTAGCAAGGTAATTTGACGAGATGTTCAATGTTAGGAGAGATGATACATATCTAAACATTTGTTTGCTTACAAAATCACATAAGTTTATACTTAAATCTAACCATTCTAAATGATCTGCACCAGTTATTGGTCCAATCCATCTATGAAGTTCATTACCAGACAAATCTAAAAACTGAATAGTATTGTTGTCTATGTGTAGTTCTGGTACAGCATAACTTAAAGTACTATAACTTACATTTAATAATTTCAAATTTTGAGGTATTTGTATTTTATATCGTACATTTGTTACAATTGCCCCTTTTTTAATATTGTGAGTAGTGATGTCTACACCTTTATGACGTTCTTCGTATTCTTGTACCACATCAGATGTTTGAATTCTCATAGTTCGTACAGCCAACCTTTTCTTTCTCATTGGTAATGTTAAACTCTTTGAAGGAATATGTGACTGAAATTGTCTACTTGCATTCAGTATGGCCAATTGTTTCATGTAAAGGCCAGCCAGTAAATATCGTCCCCATGTTGGTTTGTTGTCGCAAAAACTGACCATAGTTAGATTTTTTGGTAGATAAGTCATAGCTTGAGTATTTACGAGTTCTATTCCGTTGCTGTCTAAAAATAAATGTGTAATTGGTAAATGCTGTATTCGTTGCATATGACTAATAGACAGCTCCAATCCGATCTGGAAAGATTGTTCCAAGGCAGCAAGATTAAGATATGTCAAATCACTGTGAAGATTTTGTAAAGCAATTGTAGCTTTTTCTAAACCCAGTCTAATATTATGAGACAAATCCAAATACTCCAACTGCTTCAGACGACTAAATGCATGAGACTCCAGTCTGTATAGACGACAATTACTTAAGGATAATCTTCTAAGAAAAGGTACATTATAAAAGCTGTGGTTTGTTATACTTTGTGTTTTACAGCTCCCAGCAAACGTTAATGTCTCTAATTTCATTAATTTTGAAAATCTATTTTCTAGTTTCATCTCATATAACCCATCAATACTCAGATCGGAAAGATTTTTAAGATGTCCTAAAGCTTGTTCTGGATAAGCATCAATCGGGTGGTATCTATCAACATTATTCGATATATTTAAAGTTTGTAGATTTATTAATGGTTGAAATACCCCAGTCGGATATCGAGAATCGTTAAGACCGAGTTGATTATTTTGTATGAAGAGAGATTTTAGTTGAGATAATCCAGTGAATGAATCCTTGTATAATTTGAAAATATCGTTGAATGAAATATCCAGGATTTTTAAACTGTGTAAACTATGAAATCTACCATTTGGTATTTCATTTATATGATTGTATGATAAATTCAGTAATTTGGTGTCGGGTGGAATAGTTGAAGGGATGCTTGTCAGGTTCTTGTTATAACAGTTGACTGTCTTAAACGAACAGACACATTTGTTACACAATGGTTCTTCATTCTTCTCTGATGTTGTGAAAGACGGTAATATTAAGATGGCGAAAACAACCAACAGCCTGGAATATATGAAACACAAAATAAAATGTTTTTATTATATTTTAATTTTTTGAATTAGATTGATATCTTCTGAAACAGGTGCCAAAAATTGCCTCTAGTAGCCCCTGCAGCTAGAAACAGAGACTCCCAGAATGACCTGGCCGTTGAAAGGGTTCAGGATGTTCCTCCATAAAACAAGTAGTTGGGGTATAGTGCTCACAATAATAACACATTAATATACAACATCTTCAACCTATTTATAACCGCGAATAAATCTTATACATATTATCGTCTGCTGTGTTAAACGACGTCAAATATATAAGTAGTTTCTATTGGTACAGAGGAAATACATTTTCATTTTCAAATTCCGTCATTACACACTGCATGACGTAGTCCGTCGACACGAAAACTTTAAGAACATAGGAATAGCACAGTGTTAGTTATCGAATAGTATGCAATCGTTTTTAGAACAAATTTAGATACACCGACAACTTTGGCTAAATCGTCATCGAGAGTATGCCGCCATTCTAGAGAAATTTGCATACACCGACATGGTTGGCTAAATCGTCATGGGGTGACGGTGCACTTTATTATTTCATAATATGTAATATAGACGAATATACATGAACAGAATTTTGTATGCATCCATTTAAGATTGAAGATTTAACAATATATGAAGTAAAGTACACCTCAAGGCATCACTCTCCATTCATTAAGGACGACAGCAGTAGGTACAGTTTTTTTTTTTTTTTTATCTTGTTTGGCAAGCTATCATCAACGGGATTTACAATGTTAAGATTGAGATTAAGAGATAGGCTTGATTACTTTTAAACCAGTGTTTGAAGACCACTTTCCACGGGACTACTTTTCGAGCGAAAATGAAATTGTGGAGAACAGCCTTCATATAGAAACATACTCGGACATGTATAGCCTGAATAACTTTGTAGCTATGCCATTAGGAATAAAATATACTAAAATATATCAACCAGTCTACTGAAATATGCAATTTTTAGAAAATCTAAATAAAATTTAATTTACCTCATGTCTGAAGGAAATGATTCAACAAGGAAAATAGGGTATACAATTATCCGTACTTATTTCATTTCAATAAACTCTAAATATGCAGATCAATGAATAAAAGAAAATTGATTCCGGAAGAAATTCGAGTCGTTTAGGTAGTATAAGTACTTCCTCTATTCATCACGATTTTATTATATATTTTTACCCTATGCGTGGTGTGCTTTTTCTCCATACAATACTTGTAGTACACAAGAAGTTGGAAAAAAGCCAAAAGCGAATTTTGTTCTAAAATGAATGTATTTTTTACATAGATATGAAAAGGATTAGGGAACAGACTTTCGCCTATAAATGGCCTCTCTCCAAATACGAAATTTTAGTACATTATGTTAACAAAACCTAACGCAACACAATACAAGGCAACACATGACAACACGTACATATATACGGTCTATACAGACATACACAACACAACATAAGACAACACGTATACAGACATACATCCACTGCAGATACTCTACGATCAAAGGATTAATGTAAATACTAAAAATGTTTTGAAAAAATAAGGAAATCATGAACAAAAAATGATCTGGATTGATCGGAATGATTTTTGACAGCATATAACAAATTGGTTATGTTTTTAACCGAGTCAGTAAAGGGTGTATAGATTTGTAGCATGCATCTGAATGTAAGAAATAGTTAGGAAGAAAACGTTCTGAATCTTCAAAATGATGACCACAAAGGCAAGCAGGGTTATCTCTAACGTGTCTAAGATATTTATGATCATTAAGGTCTCTGCAGGAAAGACGAAGGCGGCAGTGATAAATTGGATTTTTTTCGATTACCAAAGCTGTGGATGAGTATCATTTGATTTAAGAGATTTTTTGAAAGATGAAATTGAAAGATGCAGTTTTTGAAAATTTGGCGGTGTGTTCCATTCTCAGAGGTTGACGGAACAAATGAATTATAAAAGATATTAGTTCTACAGTTAAAATGTTGGTAAATTTGTGTTATTCCTGAGATTGTAGTTGATATTTCTGGAGGGAATGAGGACTGATAAGAAGTTTGGAGTCAAGTTGTTCTGAATATTGTACATCATTGTCAGCTTATCCCGACGTCGTCTTTCCTGCAGTGTATGGAAAGCGTTTCCTTGTAATAGTATGGCTGGTTCCCTTAACAGCACCGCATATAGTTCTGAGTGCATTTAACTAGATATTCTCTAATGCAGATGTTTTTTCGTTCGTGCACCTCTGATCCCGAATGCCAAGAGCTAGCGTGCCAAACTCTGTCAAAAGCTTTACTGTTGTCGCAGAATACTGCCTATTATACCCTAGTATATTTTTGCTGATCGATGGCTCAGTGTGAAAGATCTATTAGTTGATAGACTGTTGAGTGTCCGTGTAAGAAACCGCTTTGTACGTTAGTAATAACTGAATTTTCCTACAAGAAGTTAATTGTTTGTCTCCTTTTCTGCACGCAACGGCCGCAATTATGGAGACATCGTTATAAGCCTGTTCATTTTCAAACTGTACCAAACAGGGTCTCTTACCTATACGTACGACTATACACTTTTTCATGTCAGCTGGCCAGCCCCTCCCGCCTGCATCGCAGAATGAGGGACACCGACCATAATCGGAACGATAACCATGGTATAGGTGTTTACGAAACACAAGTTATCATGCTGCGGTCACAATGTCGTATATGATCGCCTAGTCTCGGCGTTTGTTTTGGACTTGATCGGTGATCTGTTTTTTAAGGCCATGGAATGGAGAAGGTTGTTGTACATCCGCTGTAGCATCTCAACGAACACAATAAAATCACAGAAGCCCATCGATATAAATAGAAACGATTTGATTGGTTGGTGCATCGTGGGTGCGTAACATGGTCTCATAAAACGTATTATAAAAAGACACCGTGGCTGTCGTGGCAAATTATAGAATTTATAATTAGATACTCACTTTTTCATGAGTAATTCCACTAAGAAAAGAGCATCTAACAGGTTAAAACTCGAATCATAATGTAGGCAACGCACCTTTTGTTGTCTCGTTTAACACCAGTAATCGAGCAAGGAAGATAGTCCATGCCCATTATGAGACTCTGCAAGAGCAAAGGATGATTCAAAAAACTAGAATGACAATTTTGTTCATAACAAACTAAAGCCTATTAGTATGTAACAATCTAACCCCTCGCCCTTTTTGCTTCTTTTTATTTGTTCCATCTTAGGCCTGTACATGGGGTAGCATCCCCTGAAATCTAATAAAATCTATGGACTACGTGCATTTCACTTTTATTACATTTATAGAGATGTATACGACGTTTGTCCAAAGACATTCTTGATTCCGCGGTGTTCTCAATGGCAATTATTGGCCACGATAGTGCTTATCGTTCAATATCTCTCGCATTGTACACACTAATACCACGTCATCGTATCACGAATACGGGATTGACATGGAGGAAGTATGACGAATGGGGGCGTGGTTTGGACACATGATACCACGCTAATGGCGACCTCATTTAGTTTTCCGTCGCCGTATCAGCTCAGTAAGGACGGGGCTATTACTAGCTATAAGTTCTCACTTCCCAATTATGTTCAAATGCCGTAAATTCAAATTCTTAGAAATCTCATTTAATCAGTTTTATTAGGTCGATTATATTATATGAATGACTAATTTAGTATAGGATGTTATCACATTAATGTGACTATGTGACCGTGATCATTTTCTTACTGAGTAGAGGTATCTACAATGTACACAGTACACACGTTGCATCGGTTTATTGTCGCATCACAACGACCTGCGACCAGCAGGCCCGTAGCCAAGGGGGGGCTTAAATCAAATCTTGCCCCCCCCCCCCCCCCACACCTAGAAAATTGTACCGGTCGTTTTTTTAAAATACATCTTTTCTTTTTCCTGCAACCAATGCGAAACTAAAATGAAAATGTTGATTTGGACTTCAGGTTTCGTTTTGCGTTGGTACTTAGTTTATCATATTCCTTATTTCTATAGCATAGAAGATTGAAATTATTACATCATTTTACATGTGCTACTAATCTCACGCTCCCTATCACACCTGTTACACCTATCACACCTATCACACCTGTCACAAGTGGTACGGGTTGTTCATTTCTTATCTCAGACCAACTGGTAGTCGCTGGACCATGGTGAGTTTGAATGAGCTGGGATGGGGATGACCCTGGATTTGGTCTAAATGATCTAGAGCTGGTCAGTGGTGTACCTCAGACCAGCTGGTAGTCGCTGGACCGTGGCGAGTTGAAATCATTACATCATTCTACACGCGCTACTAAACTCTTGTATTGCACGTTTGTATTCATATGAATCAAACAACCCAAAGTAGGAAAAATATTTGATAAAAAAAAACCAGAAAATTAACTTGGACGTATTTGTTCAACGTTTTGCCATAAAACATACCCGACTACGTTTAAACTAAAACAGCAATAAAAATGTAACGTATTATAACTTGCGTGTTTTAACAAAAATAATCTCGAATCTAAAATACTCCGTGAAAGTCCGTTTCCCGACGTTTAATCGTCTGTCAAGGTGCTTTGCTAAATTGCCCCCCTCGATTGCACGGAGACCAGAATCACTGACAAGAGGGAACCGGGTGGAATAAATTCTGAATGCCGAGAGTGAACTATATACCTTTGGATCTACGCTGCGTGTGAACCAGGCCGAAACATCTGCCTCTGATCCAGACTCACATAGCTATTTTGAAAGTTGTCGGCTGGTGTTAAATCATCATAAAACAGGGCCTATTTATTTTGACTCTATACCTCAGCCGACAAATATCTATCAGAGGCTGGAATAGAGGCTGATGTTTCGGACTTCGTGTGAAACTAAGATCCTCAATTATCTCAATTGTCATTTCCTCTATCTGTAATTTGAAGACTAAATATTACTGGTATATAACTGCTATATATATATATTACAAGAATGGAGTGAATAGGTTACGTCAAATGCAGTGTAATATATTTCAAATTTCGAATACTTTAAAGTGGGTTATATAACAAAATAAACAGGAAAACAAGGAGATAATTTATTTTCCCAGACCTCACCCTTTTTACATTGTATTATGGATTAGTTGTACAACCACACTTCTTCAGTTTTGGAATTTTAGGTAACATTGCAGTTAAGTAAGGTTACGAAAGCACAGGCATGGGCATGCAGGCTTAACCTCTAGTCAGAGAGTATTGTTTGTGCAATTATAAGCTTTTCCCTGGCAATTTTTTTTTCAAGCATGTTTGTAATGAATGCGTCCTTAAGCATATCTATTCAGCAAATATCACGCGTTGGTACAGGACATGTGGTAATTTACTCTAAATATACATGTTTTTGTATTTGGTTTGAAATGGATACTTCCTTCACCCCTATCATACTCCAATATTCTCCAATTTGCTTTTGTTAAGTGTTTAACATTCACATTTGAGAAAGTTAATTTTCAAGACACTTAGTCAAAATTTAAAAAGGATTCAAAGGAATGGTCAGTATATATAGCCACGAAAAATGGAAATAGTATACAAATGAAGTTTTGAGTTGTTATTCATACACACAAACACGCTTGAATACCCCTTTTTTCATTTCGTATACAGGGATTTCTTGATCTACTATACCAAGTTGAGTGTACTGAATATACGTTATATCATACAAATAATATAATATATTATATACAAGAATATATTAAATCATTCATGCGCTTGAATTTGTCAGTCGTTACATGGTATGATCATTGCACAATACTTATAGCTTTCCATTAAAGGACTAGACATGAATTTCCGGAAACACTTACAATATAGCAAAACCCATACACGTTACAGCTAATTCAAATTCAAATAATGTGTGTTACTTGTCGATGTCATAGAACTATAAGGTCATAAGTGGAAAGTAAATTTGAACAAAAAAGTCAGTCACAAAAAAAACAATGTTGTATCGCTATGAGGCAGATAGTTTGATAAACGCCAATCTTCAATATAGATTTTGCTGTAAAGCGTAATAGCCAATACCCCTTGGTCTGCATGTTGGGGCTCGTATTTAAAATCAAACGCAAAACCGGTCAAATCAGAATCTAAAATTGAACTAAAGTTGGTTATGCCAATGGATTGTAAAATGTCATACAACCGACCGAAATATGGGGTAAAAGATCGTAGCTATCCAATATATACTAAAATTTACAAATACAAAATCTCATTTTCCTGCTGAAAATTTGCAACGATCATCATTAGTCACGACCTGCTGTTAAAAATTCATTGAAATGTATTTTTAGCGATTTCCTCGATTAAAATTTAACGGACCAGTTATAGTGGTTTGGGGGTTGGCTTTAAATACCTACCCTCGTCCGTATTGGTTGAGTGGCGTCTTATATATAAATATATAGTATTTCTCGGAAAGCACACTTAGAAATAAATTCTATAAATAAACTTGATATCTATCTTTCCTCTAATTATTATTCTTGGTGCAGCCTATGCATGAAGATGAGGTAAACAAGTTCTTCTATTAATCCATTATATTTGTATGCATTTTGGATGAAAAATTATTTATTGACCTATTTATTATATATTTTCTTTTTTAAAATTTGTACAGATGATTTAAAAGGATATTTTGTACGTCGACAAGCGCACGATAGTAATATACTACACAATACAAAATAAATTTCCCACTATTTTTTACAAAAAATTAGTCATGGCTTATTCGAAAAATAAAAATCTACAGGATATAGTTGTTCGACTTAACCCCACCGATGATGTAGTGATCTAACAGAATTAAATATTCTCATTTTATTAACTGTCTTTGTACTTTATAGTATATAATAGTATGAAACAATTTACTTTCTATACCTGCAGCCATTAATCGCTTTTCTTCATTATTCCAGAAAATTTGAAGCAGTCAGAGTTTTTATGATTCTGTTTTTCCACAGACAATTGTCCCAATAATGTTATTTCCGTAAATGTAGATTATAAGTATTATGAATTTCTTTATTAGGTCCAAGAAGATTTATATGATAACCGTTATGATTTTCTTTGATTTAGTTCATAGTGCATATTAGCATCACAATTATTGTAAACATAACTTTAACTCTGTGCCAGTGCCTTATATTGAATAGTAACTTGTTACTTTTCAATCACCCTTATCTCTATGCACATGTAGGACAGTGTACTGCTCGTTTCTAATTTTTATCAAATATTGAATATTTATACCAGTATATACGCCCTATCATCTAAATCTTTGTGAAGGGATTTGAACGTCTAACTAGGTCAGTTTTAGAAATCCGAGCATTCGTCAATTGTAAAAATATTAATGTATAAAGCTTGTTTAGTCATATTTCAGCGGTGAGACGGATCTGACAACCAAAGCTGATAATGAAGTTGAATGACTAGCAGCTTCGCTCAACGGGATGCTCACAGATTCAGACATGATCTAAGCAGAACACAAGCATATGATTATAACTGTTATTTTACAGCCATTCGTGCGTTCAGGTTGAATAGAATAGACGAGGTAGGGTGTCCGGTTAGGTGACAGGTTAGGTTAGATTTGCCTCTGTTTTTATCTACTTTATCAATAATCCCACACCGTACACCCCAACGGATATTGTACCTCGTCTATTCTCACCTTTACTTACACCTTTAGCGATTGATCTTCGAAAATTAGGGAGCACTGTAATATGGTTGATCATTGGCGTACAAATATCAATATTATTATATTTCTATTTCATATATTCCAGGCTGTTGGTTGTTTTCGCCATCTTAATATTACCGTCTTTCACAACATCAGAGAAGAATGAAGAACCATTGTGTAACAAATGTGTCTGTTCGTTTAAGACAGTCAACTGTTATAACAAGAACCTGACAAGCATCCCTTCAACTATTCCACCCGACACCAAATTACTGAATTTATCATACAATCATATAAATGAAATACCAAATGGTAGATTTCATAGTTTACACAGTTTAAAAATCCTGGATATTTCATTCAACGATATTTTCAAATTATACAAGGATTCATTCACTGGATTATCTCAACTAAAATCTCTCTTCATACAAAATAATCAACTCGGTCTTAACGATTCTCGATATCCGACTGGGGTATTTCAACCATTAATAAATCTACAAACTTTAAATATATCGAATAATGTTGATAGATACCACCCGATTGATGCTTATCCAGAACAAGCTTTAGGACATCTTAAAAATCTTTCCGATCTGAGTATTGATGGGATACAGACGATAAAGCTAGGATCTGAATTTTCAAAATTAATGAAATTGGAGACATTAACGTTTGCTGGGAGCTGTAAAACACAGGAGATACATAATGATAGCCTTGTTCACGTACCTAATTTGAGACGATTAACTTTGAGCCGTTGTTATTTGAATAGACTTGACTCTCATGCATTTAGTAGTCTGAAACATTTGGAATATCTGGATTTGTCCCAAAATATTAGACTCGGTTTGGAAACAGCTTCAGTTGCTTTACAGAATCTTCACAGTGATTTGGCATATCTTAATGTTGCTGCATTAGTACAATCATTCGAGGTCGGAGTTACGCTGAAAACGTCACAGGTACAACGAATACAGCATTTACCAATTAAACATTTATTTTTAGACAGCAACAGAATAGAACTTGTAGAGGTTGAAGTTATGTCATACTTACCACCAAATATAACCATGGTAAGCTTTTGTGACAACAAACCGACATGGGGACCATACATGTTAGCTAGTTATGGTTTAAAGCACTTGGTTACATTGAATGCTAGTACACAATTCCAATCACATATCCCAACCAAGACATTGACACATCCCTTACCAATTAAAACCAAACGGTCGGTGTTGGAACCAATGAAGAATCAAAGAACCGAAATGAATAAAGTTTATAGAGAACCTGCTAAAGGAACTCCAAATAAAATATTCCAAGAAGTTTCAAATGGGGTTATGTTACCAATAATACGACTGCCGCCAATGATGCAGTATTGTAATGTAAGTGTCAGCAGTTTAAGATATCCTATACCGCGCATAAATTTCGACACAAATATTGTAAGAAGTTTGGATTTGTCTGGTAATGAACTTCATAGATGGATTGGACCAATAACTGGTGCAGATCATTTAGAATGGTTAGATTTAAGTATAAACTTATGTGATTTTGTAAGCAAACAAATGTTTAGATATGTATCATCTCTCCTAACATTGAACATCTCGTCAAATTACCTTGCTACATCTATAAATGATGATGAAGATGGTGAAATTTTCCAAAATCTGACCAATCTGAAGCTCCTAAGGATTTCAGATAACAAACTTCGGGGCTTGCCACACAAATTATTTAAAAATCTAGTACGTCTACAAGAATTAGATTTATCTCGTAATACAATTAGTAGTTTTACCTTGAAAACAAATCATATGACACAGTTAAAGATGGTTGATTTGTCTGATAATGTTCTTACAACTCTTCCCAAATCATTTAGACAATTCTGTGATGACCAACACAAGGCCAATAAAACTCTATCTATTAATCTGAAAGGTCAAACATTATCTTGTACTTGTGGCAATTTAGACTTTCTAAATTGGATGAATACGAACACAACAAATTTTATTGGAAGAGATAACTATACTTGTGTTGATTCGGGTTCGAAGGAAATATCTATGGCGAATTTAAACGATATCATCTACAATTTACAGATAAAATGTGCCTCTCATACAGTTTTGGTGATAGTTTTAACTGTAAGCATAGCTCTTATCATAACAATAGTTGTAGCTAGTTTTATGTATAAATATCGATGGAAATTAAGATATGTATATTATTTAACAAGAAGTAAATTCCGTGGCTATTCAGCTATTGGTGGAGCAGCTCAAAACCGTTTTGATTTCGATGCCTTTGTATCTTATGCTGATGAAGATAGACGTGTTGTTGTTAATGATATGATAACTAAGCTGGAAGAGCAACAAGGGAAACAACTCTGTATTCATCATAGAGATTTTCTGGTTGGAGAAGAAATTGCAGCTAATATTTTAAATGCTGTAAGAAATAGTAAGAAAACAGTGATTATTTTATCCAGTAATTTTATAGCTAGTTATTGGTGTAATTATGAATTAAATATGGCTCACATGGAAAGTCTCGAGACAGGAAGAAATGTTATAATTTTAGTTGTTTATGAACATGTTAGAATGAAAGATATACCAGATATTCTTCAAAACTTTATGAAAAACAATTCTTATATAGAATATACTGATGATCCTCAAGGAAATATTATTTTCTGGGATCAGTTAATTACTGCCATTAATTCTGAATAATATGCTTTTAGGAGGCAGTGTGCATGTGTAAACACACAGAAAAGGCCTGTTTTGTATAAGTCATTTTAAATGACATTAAAAAGACATGTCTTAGAAAACCCATCTTTTTGAAAGAATCTTTACCTAATAAAAACTCGTGTATAACATAATTACAATATATAATGATTGTATATATATGATGATACATAATTACAATATATAAAATGATCGTATATGATACATTATTACAATATATAATGATTGTATATATATGATGATACATAATTACAATATATAATGATTGTATATGATACATTATTACAATATATAATGATTGTATATATATGATGATACATAATTACAATATATAAAATGATCGTATATGATACATTATTACAATATATAATGATTGTATATATATGATGATACATAATTACAATATATAAATTGATCGTATATGATACATAATTACAATATATAATGATTGTATATATATGATGATACATAATTACAATATATAAAATGATCGTATATGATACATTATTACAATATATAATGATTGTATATATATGATGATACATAATTACAATATATAATGATTGTATATATATATATGATATTACTTATATTCAGATTTTATCTCTATTATAACTGATAATTTGATTAATTTGATAATTGATAAATAATTTGATCTTGTCACATCCTATCTCAGTATTATTATATATAGGCGATACTGTTTGTATTTCCGAATAAACGCATAGCAAATCTTCAGAGCTTTATTTCTTGTGACCCTGGCCTCATTATGAAAGTTGACTGTGATGATTACCTGAATGTAATGAAACATAATGATCTACTTTCGTTTTGTGCATAAAATGTGCACCAATTTACAGGATATATAATAGTCTAATTAAATTATTGATGTAAAATGAAAATGTGACTGTTTTTGAAAAACAATCGTATGAAGTCCAGTAAAACCAGGATTGCTCAATTATTGACATTTATGGCAAAAAGTCAAAATTGACTTCACGATGTAGGCAATTTATCCATTTATACTGATACAAAGGTTTGAGTCTCTATTTGTACCTTATACAAAACTTTGTTGACTTTCCTAGAATAGCAGTATTACCAAAGCATCATGAGCTGACATGGACTCCATATGACTTTAGTTCCATATGAAAATTTGTCTGGGAAAATACTCTCGACTTTCTCAAATGGCTACAGCTCCAGCCTTTCAATTCAATTATTCTTGTTCAAGTACTTTTCCTTGAGCTGAATCCTTATAAAGGGTAAACATTGCTTGCCTTCCATCAATTTTTTGTTGTTGAACTCTTCATAGACCTGGACAACGTTGCGGAGGTGGTAGACCTGGACTTCGATATAATATTTTTACTTAATTATGATTTCAGTAGATCTGGAACTTTTTTCATGCTTTCTTCCATACGTCTACAACCTCTCCATTGAATTAGAGGATGTATTAACGTCGTACATACTAAAAACACTAAACAATGCCAAACCTAGAAAGAAAAAATTAGAGGTATTGCAGCCAATTTATGAAAGCTTTAACCAATTGTAATTTCAAAATGAAAGGCGTGGAGTAAATAATGGGCTTCTGAAGATGGAAAACTCCATACAGTGTACAATGAGGGAACTTTAGCTGGGTAGCAGCATTAACCTATCCTTAGATTTCCAACTGTCGAAGAATCGTTAACGTCCTATATATAGAACAAGGGGACTCGATATTTCTAGATCTATATGCCGGGATTGATCACTGACCTTCAGGTTAGCAAGTAAGCATCTTACTGGCCGAAATCAACCTCAAAAGAATTTGATTAGACACTTACGTACCCGAATAAAACTAGTCGATTCTGCCCATGTAAATAAAGCAAACTGTAACAAACCTATTAAACCTGCCGATACGATCATTATGCCAAATAATGAACCAAAATATTGCGCAGGAAAACTGAAATATTGAAGTTTTGACCATGACTGAATCATTATTGAAGTATGTTAAAATAACACATATACAGTTTTACCAGCAGAATGATTCAGATCAGCTACTACAAGGGCCTATAGCTTACTTCTCATTTTAGTGGGCAAGAATGGCCTTCATTAAAATCAATTGGAAATATCTGTTGATATAAATATAAGAAATAAATCAGGGTCCAAGGAATGCAATATTTTTGATGTTACAACTGTTATGAAGTTGACTTGTCATACTTACACTGCACTGAAGACAGATGCTGGTGAACTATACACAAAGGAACGGAAAGTGACCACAATAGTAAATATTGGATACAATGTTGCTGTTGAAGCTGGTAATGACATTAGAATTGTTAATATTAAACCTAACGCACTACCACACATTAGTGGTATAACTGCTGGCATCATTTCTCTTCGTTTTTTACTGGAACTATCTGAAATAAATCAAACATTTCCTGCACTGGATTTTGTAGCCATGGCGAACGAAGAAGTTCTATACTAATTGATAATATGTTGCTGTATATTAGTTTGAAACATGACGTCACAGTGCTTCTAAACCATAATATGCACCCCCAGGGAGAATTCGAAATTTTTGTAGGTGAAATTTGGAAAGAGAGGGAATGGAGCTGAATTTTATCTAAAAAAGGAGGGGTGAAAATAGGGGGAAATTGAGCAACTGTTCCAAAATGAACTGGCTGATATTGAGAATGACTCATCAGCTGAACAGAGCAAATAACCAGTTCACATGGCCTGACGTGGATCATAAAGACTGAGAAACACCGACGTAGATCACGCATAAAATCCTACCTTTGTAATATCTTTGGAACCAATCATACAATGCACCCACAATTGGTGATAGGATAAAATTACCCATCATTAGATATAGCAAAAGGTTGGTAAAATAACTCACTGGAAAATATCAAAATTAAAACCAATCCAAACTAATGTTGGTAAAAAGGTCTTGGGTTCATAGAATATTCACAAGTGTATAGGATAGATGTTATATAGATTGAGAGAGATACGATCCTGATTTCATTTCTATTTACTGGGGTACATGTTCGTCAATCTGTCAAGTTTATAAGCAGTTCCATTGGACAGCAGGATAATGTATGCTTAATTCTTAGATTCAGCCTCTGTTTCAGCCTCTGGTAGCTATTTTAAAAGCTGTCGGCTGGTGTCAAAATATCTATCAGAGGCTGGAATGAGACAGATATTCGGACTAGCTTACTTTTGTGCATCATGTAAGGCAGCATTATATTTCTTGCTTTTGGGCTACCAATAGTACGTCTATGGATAATAGTGTAACTTATAGTATTATCAAGATGGATTTTACCTTGTACTTCATCACCATGAAATATTTGATTTAACCATGGATTTAAGGATGATAAGAAATATAAATAGATTAATTGTAATATAGAAAACCAATAAACTTGTAAGAGATATTCGTGTGATAATATACAATGTTTTAATAACGGTAAAAATGGTTTCTCTGTATCATATTCTATCTCTAATTTATTTCTGTTCATATCTTCAAGATGGAAATCTACAATGGAAAATTCAAAAATATCATGTGGTGCAAATGGAGATGCCCTATCTTCACTGAGAGAAAACGTTCAAATACAGCGCTGTGTTTCTAATTGTAAATCTAAGGTTCAGGTCGACTGGCATCGCAGAAGTCAAAAATAGACATACTAAAAACATCTGTGATGAACACATTTGGTGACAACTGATGCCAACATCGTTATTTCAGTCGTAGGTGTGCTCGGGCACTATGAAAAAAGGCCACCAAAAATAGGAAGTGTGTGTTTAGATAATGGTTACCTTTAGCTTTGTTTTTATCATCAAGATCGTCCTTGTTTATAACATAACTTATAATGCAAACTGGTTCATCTTTCTGTTTTTTCTGATGTTTGTCAAATAAAGTCGATGGTGTTTTGGTGATAAAATCTTTGGGAAGGAATATAAATGTGGAAACGAACGTCATACTGTAGAGACCCGTCAACAATAAATAAAACTTCTGAGTAGAAAATCCATGTTCATAGGCGACCTTAAGGAAAAAATAGAAAGTCTTGAAGTTTTTAATAGTCTCACGCCGATCTACATAATAACTTACGGCCAGTATTGTTTGCTCAAGTAACCGGACAATAACGTTAATATTTCCACCCTTACACACACAATGTTAATGGACCGGAGCATCTTGGATAAAAAAATTTTCCTCAGATTGACATGAGTTGTCGACACATGTTTTGGATAAGAATATATTGGTCGGATCAGTTGGTTTGAAATTGATAGATATTCTAGGATGGATCGAAACAGCACGAGGAAGGGTTTACATTACTAACTGATATAATTAATTGAGCGTTAATCATATAACGCGATGACTTTGAAGGGTAACATTTCGTTGTATTTCTTGAAATTAGGCAATAGAAGCTCTAAAATATTAGGATATTCCATCAATCCAGTATAATGTATGAACTAGAATCGGGAATAATTTTTGAATTTATCTTTACCTTTGACCAAAATTTGGTTTCGATCCATCTCCAGCTCAGCTAATGTTAGTGCTTACCTTGGCTATGAGTTCTATAATGGCAGACATACTAACAGCACCAGATAACATAGCAACAAATGTTGATCCTCCAGTTTCAAATAGATTCCCGATCTAGAATTGATTTAGAAAATCATTTGAATAGTAAAATTATACCGGCTTGTATGCCGTAATACTCGCTACCAGAAAACCCACATTCTTGAAGAACTTATACCAGATTCATCAGACGTTTAGCCGCCCAAACTGAACGAAAGATCTGAAAGCCTGATTTCAGATTAAACTGAATGATGTAACCGACTTTTGTTGGCAAATTCTGGGTAGAAATCATAGGCGAAGGAAAATATAGAAATATTTGCGATAGCGGATGTCTTTTTTGAAAGTGTATACAGGTAACTGAATTTAAAGTTACTTAATGAATGTATTCTTTTGATCCTCTGGCCATCATAGTTTAAAGTTCACATTTCACATGGACAAACAAGAGATTTTGCTTATTCTAACCTAATAAAAATAAATATTTGAAAGTGAATTCTAGTTTGAGAGAAAACATTATACATTTATTTGATACAGTTATTCAAAATTTGAGAAATTCGACTGGTCAAATGGTTGGATCTCCAGCATCATAGATGGATATCCATCGCACACACTTGGATAATGGCTCAACTAGATGAGTGGGACTTAAGTGAGTTAGGGCCCCTTCCCCTGGAACATTATGCTCTTTTGCATTCCGAAACTCCTTCATAAGTTAATATTAATGCCTGCTTAAAGAATGATTAAGAGATTTCCAGTCTGTTTATAGTTGATGCTTTTTCATCTATATATATTGCTTCTTGCTTAGTTTGATTGTAATTTTCTCGGGATGGGGGTCTGTGGACTTGGAATTCGTGATTACTGGACTGCTAAAATCCTTCTCTGTACAAGGTGTAAAGCATGGAAAATGGATTACCTGGGCGTTAGTAATGAATAGAGGTATACCACCAATACCAATACAGGCTAAACCAGGAAACACCAACCACGGTATACCTAACAAATATAACCATAAACAATAACTCATTGTCTATAGTTAAAAATAAACACTCTACTAATAGCATTTTTAACAAAGGCTTTTAAACGTAAATAAACCAAACTGATACCTGACTGTTAAGGTTATGTTTTGATTCTAAAATTATAATTAAAACTGGATATATAATGCTCATCCTTGCTCGGGGCTGATCAGGCATGGTTTTTGCTTTCAGAAATAATGGTCCAGGGAGATGCTTTTCTACTATAAATGTACCAAATCAACAAAATCACAAGCCGATTAGATAATCTTTCTCATAGAGTGACATTAGGTTTTGCAGAAGGGTAAGCATAGGCTACACTAGATGTTTAGAATCATCGATGCTGTAAATCCCTATACAGTCCGAGAAAGCAACCCCTATAGATACCAATAACCTATCATAGACCTATCCATTATTGTCGCAAGTTCTTTTTATAAATAAAATCAGTCTACTTACTTGGACTTTCAAACGTCATCAATAGAGTTCCAGTGATAAATATAAGACTAAAATAGAGAGTATAAATTCGTTTGTATTTGACAATCTCAGTTGGCAACGGAGACCCGGGTTTTCTTGAAGAGTTCTGATGACAACAAAAAGGTGGGAGCATTCAAGGTCTTAAATGAGCATAGAGTGTAGCCAGTGTTTAAGTGTTCTACCGGGTTGTTATTTGAGGGTAAGAAGCTAAGACGCAAAATTAGTCGCTAATGTTTGTAGCGATCTTGGAATGACAATTAGACTTTCCTGAAATGTCGAATGCACTTCCAGTTTACTTGATTTGAAGA
The DNA here is from genome assembly GCF_000327385.1 of Lottia gigantea. Classification (NCBI taxonomy): domain Eukaryota; kingdom Metazoa; phylum Mollusca; class Gastropoda; family Lottiidae; genus Lottia; species Lottia gigantea. The sequence continues at coordinate 1,302,602 of NW_008709715.1, read as the reverse complement.
TGTGAAATACCATCGCAAAGGACATCCGATATGAACTGAAAGAAATACAAAAAAGAAAAAAACTCATTCAATATTTAGGTTCCAAAAAACCTAATAGCAACGCTTACCTTGAAATGATCCTAGTAACTCTTGTTCCATATCTATAGTTGATTTGTCCAATAACAGCACAACCAACACCATAGAGTGCTGAATCTATAGCAAATACTAGAGACAATCTGGAATCTTGAGCTGAACAACCTGTTACAGAATCTTCACCATCCTGATTACATAGGTATGAATAGACGCCACTGTCTTTCAAAACGAAAACAATAGATCCCCATCCGAATATCAAACCACCAAATAAAACAGTCTCTACCACAGCCCATACCGCCATGATAAACTTTCTAGTTCTTGAGTAGTATGCCATGCTGCTGTTTCACAGAGAGTGATATCAACCAAGCGGATTTCTGACTTTTCATGGATATGTCACAGATATGGGTAGTGTCGACATAAGTCGACTTTATTCCTATCTGATAGTGTATTTTCGTTAAAGACTACGAAATCAATTATTATGGGGTCAGAGGTTAATTTCTGACAAATTTGGGTGACACTGAACTAGGTAGTGTCAGGTAGTGGGAGATGTTTTCCGGGTTGAAAGTAAAGTTGAGAACTTCCTAAGAAAGAAGACACGCGTTATGAACATATTGTATTGTTTTAGAATTATTTTCTACACTTTCATATATATTTATAACATATCTCATACATAATTTTTTCGTGTCTTTGAACTCGGCCTCCTTTCATCTTTACATTCTTTTGTTATCTCACAGTTACGTTACAAGCGTATGATGTGGAGAGAAGTTTGTGTCTGTCCGGTTTAAATAATACAGGAATACTGTTCCAAATCCTTTAAAGGGACAGATGTGCCATTTTGTGTTACCAATCATTCCTTCTTTTAGTCCCAGAATTATTTTAGCTAAGCCGATCAGTAAAAGTGTTTACAGCTCACTGTAGAAATTTGAGTCTTCAAATCCACAGGTGTCCAGAATTACCCGCTTTTGAAAGTTAACAAGACGAGTCGTATTTTCTTGAGACACTGCCATATAATATAGAAAATACATTTATAGAAATAGAAATAGAAATTCATAGCTAGGTATTTAGATATAGTTAGATATTTTTGAAGGAATTGTGCGATTTCCGTTCATTTCTAAGACTATTTGCATGTACTCAAGACTTAAAAACAACCCCCAAAATAGTGAACCTGTCCCTTTAATACATGAAAGAGGCCGAAGGCCGATACCGGGCCGACGTTTGGAAACACTGGCCGTAGAATAAGTATTTTTTGACATGATGATTCAAAACCACGGAACCTAATAACAATCCATAACGGTATCGCATTAAAACTTGCAGAGTCACATTAGTAGATACGTTGAGAGTTGCTTTCGAAAAACAGACTTATGGATTAAATGTTTTTTTTTTATTATAAAATATTTGAATACCTCAAAATAAAGTAAAATAATAATGCTAATCACATATTCAAACAAAAAATAAACAAAATAAATCAATTATTATAACCAAAGAACCAATTTCTTTTAGAGGACTTCTTACTTTCAGGAAAAACATAAAAATTAAAAGGGATTGGAAGAGGGTTATTTATATATGTGTATCAGAAACCCAGTACCATAATGTTTCCATAAATTTTCATGCACGGCAATACCTCTGCAAACCTTCATCAATATTAATTCAAAACTGGAGTTTCTCATATATGACAACCATATATCTTCACATTGTAATATATAATAAAAAAGTACTAAGCAAGATCTAATAAAAAAGGCAACAAAACAACAGTGAGCATAGCAAAAAGATCAAAAAATGAAATCACACTATATTCAGAAACTAGAAAGTCTCCATCCTAGGAACAAATGACCATAGATGTATGGGTAAATAAACTTAATATATCAGAATAAAGTTATGGTGGGTCATGATATATCAAAATAAAATTTTTACAATACATAACATTCTTAAATATTGTCATGGGTATAAATATGATAGAATTATGTATAACAAATAAGATGTCCAAAAAAAAAAAAATATATCAAAATATCTTGTTACCATGATTTTCATTAACTACATAACAAGTGTCCATTTTGAATTCTCATATCTGTTATGTTGTATCAATGTATGTATGTATGAAACAATAAGATATCTATCAACATTTACTTTGCAAAAGTACAAAATACTTGTCTCGAACAATATTATAAAACAAATGTAGCCAAATACCAGCATTTATAGTGGTATTTTAAAAAAAACTGTCACTTATGGGGTATTAAAAATTAGGAGTTTAAAAATCAAATATTCAGTTATACTGAAAAGAAAAAGAACACGACTTATAAAAATACTGATATAACTTAACAGACATTGGCAGTTACACACTCTGTTTAATAGTATGCCTATGATAAATAAGCATTTTGAAATTAAAGTAGTTTTACAATTCTATTACTTAATTATTGATATCTTTCTAAAATAAATTCATACATCATGTATTTTTAATTACTGAGGAATTCATACCAATATTCCAACAATCATTAACTTGACCAACCAAATCCAACTACCAAAACATTGGCAATCATCATGTTATCCACCAAAGAGTTTATCCTGGAATTAATGAGTCACCAAAAGGGTTCCTAATGTTAATCTTCAGATATGGCTACAGACTCTGCTTTACGACACCTCCACCATTGATATAAAGGATGAAAAAATGACACAAACATAAAACAGAGAAAAAAGATGTTGACCTGAAATATATAATACAGAAAACAAATATGATATAAAATAAGATATTCATTATTGTTGCTTATTTCATCTGAACAGCCTTGAGTTTAGAGGTTTGTGAGGCTTTCACATGCCACCTGCATTAAGCAAGCTTAGTTTTGATGTATAAAAGCTACAGGCTAACATTAAGCGGGATATATCATATCTGCACATGAGCATTCATCAAAATAAATAATGCGCATGTGTAATGGTATTATGACCTCTGAACTTCCCGATAACTTCCGACGTAATGTCGAAGCTGGCTTAACTTTTATATCCGACTGAACGTTCAACAAAAAACTGGAAATAGAACATCAATTCGGGAAAACAAATAGATGCCATATACAGTTCTTTTGAAGAACAGTTAATCCAGATATCAACAATATGAGGAATGTATTTTTACCTGTGAAAAATTTGTAGCTTCACTCCATTTAAACAAGGCATACTGTAAAAAACTAAAAATCCCTGCTGTTATAACCATCCAACCATACAATAATCCAAAATATTCACTTGGAAACCTAAAATATGAACATTTTATTAATAATCTTGAACCTACAATTGTAAATATAATGCACACCCCTTCTTACCCTCTACTGTATCTGGTAATACCTCACATTATGTTAAGAATACTCCACACTAATTTGAATGAAATGACCACTACTTGGAGCACCTGTCATATGCATTGAATTGTAATCAAAACAGCATAGTTGCCATAGAGTAGGAACAATTTGGGCAGAGATTTATATACATGTAAATCAATAAAATGATGCCCATATTCAGATGTTATTTGTGCTTCTGTTTTTGTAGTAAACTTGATCACAGTTGATCATGTTGCAGATTTTTCGACAGACAACTTCTTAAAGGTTGTTTCAAGTTTGCAGCTTTGCTTGTGCTTCAAAATCAAAATTTGACCTTTGTCAATTACTTATACATACATTGTGTTTAAGAAGGCAGCAGCTACACTGTATAGAAATGATCTGTAGATGGTAACTACTATAAAGATGACATATAAAATAGTTGGTGATGGTATTAATACTAAGATAGATAGTAAAACACCTAATGAACTACCAATTATTAATGGAGGTACTGCTGGTAATAATGTCTTTCTTAATTCTGAATGGCTATCTGAAAAACATAATATATAACACTATTATTATGTCTAAAAAGAAAATAAACACCTACATTTCAACAAGGATAACAACTTAGGCTAACTTAGGATCCTTTCTACCAGCTGATCCTTGGCCAAACATCATTGATCTGTCCCGCATCATCTATACCCAAGTACAGCTAGGTCTACCGGAATGAATGAATGAGGGAACATGACCTATTTAAGGTCTTTGTACTTTCGCATGTCAACAGAGATAAAAACACACGCCCACAATTTGTTCTGCTTAACCAATGACACCATGTATAGAACCAACACTCTAAACAACTATGTTACAGCTCAGATTATATAATATTACCATCGAAATTGATCAGAAAACCATCCTAAATTTTCTTAACCTAAATCTATCTGTATAAAGAACTAGGAATATTAAAACAGAACTTGAGTCATGTTTGAGTTTTATGCTAAGCGTTCTTCAGACAACTGACCTTTTTTTAGTCTACATCTCTACTGAAGTTGGACACGATTGCTTAGCGTGAAACTCTGAGTAACAGCATGATTCTATTAAAATATTCCTATATCACTCTTCAATTGATGTATTGAGCACTTTTTAAGCAGTGAAAATATTTTATAATTATATAGAACTATAGGACGTAAATCATTTACTTACTTATTGAGATCAATTTACATAAATCAAAAACAACTCCGACTAAAGGGGAGGTAATTATTCCACCAATTAACATATACATTGAAACATTGGTAAAATATGATACTGAAATTGAAATAGATATTTCGTTTTATGTTAAAACTTAACATGTAGGCAATGACATTAAAGAAATTAAGAATAGATTTTTTACAGCCATTTCATTGACAATACTTCATAAATAGTAAGGGCAAAGGAGAACTTATTGTGGTCACATATTGAATGTAACTGTGAGCAGGATTCACTGTATATATGTATATACATGAAGTTACAAATTTGCATCTTACATCATGGTTAACATTCAAAAATTTCAAAAAGACAAGACAAGATAAATGAACTATCGGAAGCTGAACCAGTTTCTCCACATCACATGTCATCGAGCCAATCATTAAAATCTATCTTAAATGGAAGCTTGTAAATAATTACCTTGTTCATGGTCACGTTCTAAAATGAGATCTAACCAGGGATTCAGTGATGCTATATAATAATAGAATCGTAGTTGTAGAACACAAACCCACATAACATGTAATATGTAAGTACTGGACAAGATACAGCTACGTAATGGAGGTAATTTTGGTTTCTCAACACTTTGTTCAGGGATCAGTTCAGCTTGTATTGGAGGAACAGATTCAAATTTCTCTGCAACAAAAACAGATCAAATCAAAAATGGCTATTTTTACAACAATACCGATTTTCCTTTTTTATCTCTGTAATCTGTAAATTAAGGTTAAAGAAAAATAAAAAAGATCCAGTTTTGAAAATATTGTCAAATCAACAGCTCTTGTATAGTCAAGCAATGGTATACTGCTCACCCAGTAGTACTGTCATAAAAAAGGGTAACAAAGGTATTACTTGTGAGAATCATAGCCCATAGGTGTTTAGACATGTTTTAAATTTTGATTTTATGGTAATTTCTTTTGCGTTATTTAAAGCTTGTACAGCTTGGAATAGGCAAAATGATTCTTTCAATAGAGAAAAAAGTTCTGAATGCATTCAACTGATATAATGCAAACAGCATTGGTGTTATTCTCTTAGTATTGGTAAAGTAAGATTACCTTCAGATTTATCTTTAATCAATTTCATCTCTACAGTCTTAGAATTACCTTCAGGTATTTCTGTTTCTATAGGTGCATCATATCTAGGTATAAAACCCTTTGGTAGAAACAGAAATGTGCTGACCAGAATAAGAGTATGTGTTCCAGCTAGAACAAAATATGATTTTTGTCTGGAAAACCCACTTTCATGAGCCAACTAGAAAATAAAAATATTTACTGTGATCTATTTTACTGAAGTAATCGTTATCTATATAATTTTTTAAAAGCCACTCAAGGAAATTTTGAAACTATCAAAATAATACAAAAATCAAACTTAAATATTGCCCTATACTTTTTATTTCATGACACAATTTTTTTTAGCTGAGCCAATCAATAATAGTGTTCACAGCTCAACATCGAAATTTGAGCCTTCAAATAAATGTGTGTCCAGAACTATCCGCATTTGAAAGTTAAAAAGACGAGTCACCTTTTTTGAGACACTGCCACATATAGAAAAGACATGTATAGAAATAGGAAAAGAAATTATATTTTTAGATCAATTCTGCGTTTTTTGTATAATTTTAGTACTTCTGATTTACATATATTCAAAAAATATATGTACTCGAAAATGGCAAATCTGTCCCTTTAATGACACTTGATTAAGCCTAGAATTCAAGATATATTGAAGTCTTTATCGAACAGATCATTTTGATGGTGTTGAATTCTAACTTGAGCAAGAAAAAGATGTCAAACACAATATTTTATCAGATTCTAGTGAAATAAGTCACTGCCTTAGATAGCGAAGTAATGTTTACAAACCTTAACTAAGAGTTGAACACCCGATGAACCATCAAATGCACCACACATTAAACCTACGATGGTAGAGCTACCAGCTTGAAACAAGTTAGCTATCTGCAAAAACAATAACATTAATCAGTTTCATTTAAGATAAACACAAAGATATTTCGTGTTATATATGTTGGTGAAGTATATATATTCTATAAATTACAATAATAATATATTCTCACTGTAAAAATAGTGTTCAATACATAAATTATTCTAGTGTAGATCAGATTACAAATTCAAGTATGTGGTGTTAAGTAGAGTTGACATCTATCTATAAGATAAATTATTAATAATGAAAACTAACTTGTGCATTAGTAACTAATAAAGGGATTCCACCAACACCAATAAGAGTTAACCCAGGAAATATTAAAGCTGGTACACCTATAATATAACATTGGGATGTGCATCAGATTATTTCAAAATCAGTTTCATAACCAATTTTCAAATCAATTCAATCACCCAGTATTTCATTGCTACATCTAAAAATTAGGTGCTATCTAAAACTTACAAATTTTTCTTATACATGTACTTACTTGGACTTACAAAAGCTATCATAAGAGCACCACATTCAAATATCAAACTGAAAACATAAATAATTAGTTTGTTTGCAATGAAGTCGATATATAAATACAAATTAGTCGCTCAGTTATTTAGTTTACATTAGTCTCTTACACCCAGACTTCTTTTTTGTCTTTCACAAGGATCTTCCAGCACGTGTTGGACTGGATGATAGAAGCCAAGTCTAAAAAAGGTGGCATTTGCATAGCTTATTGGCTTAAGTTAATTATAACTATATAATTGCTCAGTTCAAACAGTTTATTGATATCTTAATCAAGTACTTACAAAGAAAGTATTCGTGTTACTCTGGTACCAAATTTATAATTCACTTGACCAAGAACAGCACAACCAGCACAGAAGAGAAATGATGCTACAGTAAAGACTAGAGTAAATATGGAGTCTTGTTCATTACATCCTCGTTTCATACTTGAACTTGTGTTAAACACCTGAACACTCTGATTAATTGGTATGGAATAATTAAATTCCGGTTGATTACCATCACATAGATCTGCATAAACATCCTCATCCTTCAAAATAAATACCAGTGATCCCCATCCATAGATTAATCCACCAAAAAATAAAGTTTCCAAAAAACACCACACAACTGTTATATATCTCTTCATATTTGCCATTTTGACTGAGTGTGTTATGTTAACCTGGAATGCAATATTACCTCGTTAAACATTGTTTTATATGACCGTTTGACACACAATCCCCACTGGCAAAAGTAGTCTAAACAATTAGTTCATACATGTAGCTGTACACGCTAGATTATAAACTGACAAAACATATTTTAGTTTTAAATTTTTATTTCTTTCATGTATTTTAACTATTCCATGACTGTGTATCATTATCATAATAAAAAGATATTGTTATAGACCATTTCCTCAAGTACTTAATCTCATGCACTTTGCAAAATAATTATCTTACTATGGATCTATCTATAGCTGAATACATTATATCATATTTATCAGCCCAATCTTGTGACATAAATAGACATTCATTGGTTGGTTTGATTATTATATATGTATGTTTAATGTTTTGAGGTGTTTTGCTCATAGTTCTCAGGCATTCTGAAAATAAGAACTGAGTTCTACTACATAACAAATATTTAAATAACTATAAGATTAAAAAAGGAAAAATTAAGGGTACTGTACATATCCCTTACAATTTCAGGTCTCCAATATTCTAGATATGGACTATGAACATTCAATCTTGTTATCAATACAGAAAAAACACTTAAGTCAGAAACTGAGATAACAAAAATCAGATTTGCACTAGAGACAACACACTTTATAGGAGTAGGCCTATAAGCTAAAACTACTTGGTGAATAATATCTCTTGTGTTCATAAAAGGGGCCCAAAGTTAGATGAATACTGTGTAGGTCTACTTCCGGTTGGCCTATTAATTTGACCATTAGTTTTCAAAACTCAAGTTTCTGAATTATTTTTGTACTAATTCAAACATCAAGTTTAGGATGTCTCAAATATCAGTTATTTCTTAATTCAATTCTCAGCCCATTGTGGTTGTGAATAACATACACGGTACTTACTAAAACATGAACACCGAGCAGAAAACAGCCAACGAAAACATAAAATGACCAGTAAACGAGCAGAAAAACGACAACAGGGTCACTTTAATCTTGATTTTAAGAGTCATTAGATACACTTCTCCCAAATGCATATTTCTGTTTTCAGTGCATATTTGCATAGCTTATTGGCTTTAAGGACCTCCAATAACTCCTCAGTTTATTGATATCTTAATCCAGTACTTACAAAGAAAGTATTCGTTTTACTCTGGTACAAGAAAGTATTCTTGTAACTCCAGTACCAAATCTATAATTTGGTTCCTGGTTGTTTCAGATTTTCATTGGTTGTTTCCTGATAGTTTCAGTTCATGTTTTAGTATTGATTAAGCTACGTGTGAATAAAGCATTCCCGCCATTAACATTAACAATGGTAACCAGTTGAAAAAATAATTCATTTTCAAGCTTATAATATGTGTATTTCATAATATCATACATATTGAATATCGTCGCCGTCCTGTGAAAACCTTGTAACTGATTATTTGTGGTTTTGAGAAAATCGAGAAAAACTGTCTCATTTTTACTCTAATTATGCCACAATGATGCCTTTTGGAATGAATGTCATTGAAGTATACTTGTATTGTTACCTGTTATTGTTTATTGTGAGACCCAATTTTTATGAGATTCGTGCTACTTACGAGGTTGTCATTTAAGCATGCATAAGTCTTATTTGAAGATACGAGGTATTCAGTATAGTACTTAGTAGTGTATAACACCAAATAGTCAATATGGCAATGTCGATGTATGAAATATATGATTATATTCATGGATATTTCATTGGTTTACCAAGCTCAGTCAATATTTGACATTTTTCAGGTTCGTCAAAGTTATGAAAGTCATGTTTGGAAATGTAGCCTACTATGGCGTTCTGATTACGTACATTATATTACGATTTCATTATCGAAGAAAACTATCTGTCAGCCCGTTTGATATATTATGCGCATATCAATTTCTATAACTTTATCAACTTCTATAACTTCGTCAACTTCTATAACTTTATCAACTTCTATAACTTTATCAACTAATATAACTTTATCAACTTCAATAACTTTATCAACTTCTATAACTTTATCAACTTCTATAACTTTATCAACTTCTATAACTTTATCAACTTCTATAACTTTATCAACTTTATCAATTTCAATAACTTTATCAACTTCTATAACTTTAACAACTTTATCAATTTCAATAACTTTATCAACTTCTATAACTTTATCAACTTCTATAACTTTAACAACTTTATCAATTTCAATAACTTTATCAACTTCTATAACTTTATCAACTTCTATAACTTTATCAACTTCTATAACTTTATCAACTTCAATAACTTTATCAACTTCTATAACTTTATCAACTTCAATAACTTTATCAACTTCTATAACTTTATCAACTTCTATAACTTTATCAACTTCTATAACTTTATCAACTTCTATAACTTTATCAACTTCAATAACTTTATCAACTTCTATAACGTTTTCAATTTCTATAGCTCTTTCAATTTCTATCGCTCTTTCAAATTCAATGACGGGTCAGATTTCCATTTCTTCATCAGAAGTATAGTAAGGATCCGTATCACCGAAATCATTTGGATTGTATGATATGTTAACAATATCGCATAACTCTTCTAATGTTATATCTGTAGACATTTTATTTTCTGCCTGAAAATGAATAAAATGATATCTGTGATCCTTTTACACTTAAATCAAAGAAAACCGTTTATTTCCAAATATTACATCTTTTAAATAAAAGTTATAGAACTTTGAAAAACACGTGTCTACTTAAACTGTTGAATATTGCTGAGGAAATACACGTATCTTCCAAGTGTCAAAATTCATGAATTTTTGCAGAAAAACTGTATGAAGTCAAATTTTATTTGATAAGTGAAGTAAGGTACAGATCTATAGATAAAAAAGGAAATCGTATCAATTTGGATATTACCTGTAGTTTGTTTAGTCATTAGTTGGGGATAAAGGAAAAAAGCAGCAACTACCATGTATCTGCAGATACAAGGTTTTCATATGATAGGATCATTGACCAATACATATACGAGGATGTGTCACATGCTAATTTCTTGTGTTTTAATTGGGTTTGCAGTTACATGGATTTATCATAGGGTGGAGAATTCAATTCTGAATAAAATTCAATCAAAAAGTGAAAACACCTAAAATGTAGATACAAGGTTTTCGACGATATAAATCTATGCGGAGTGTTTCTATTAATTTTGACAATATTTACAAATTACTCACACCGCTTTTGCCCTTTCAATTTCATAGAGGAAAACTCAATTCTGAGCTCATTGTGGTTGCCGCCATTAAGAATAATAACCAGTTGAAAAAATAATTCATTTTTGAGTGAATAGCCTATGTATTTCATATAGAAAATATATTTTTGCTGAGAAGTAGGCTGCACTAGAAAATACTCACAGTACCGGTACCGGAAGCGGTACCGCAAATTCAAGTTCTGCGCAAACATTCATTTACATTTCCATATAAGATCCAGAAACACCCTTGACGAAGTTTAGCCCTACCTGCCGATATGAAATATTATGCCACTGTCACCATTTACTTTCCATAATGAAAGCTAACCTAGCAACGTCAAAATTCCAGAATTCTACTAGTGCATCACGTTGATACCACGAGGTCACTCTCCGACGCCATTTTATGGAGAGACTAATTTCCGAAAACTACCCAAAGTGACAATCCAGAACTGAAAATGGCAATGATTTTTTCACCAAAAATTAGAAAACACTATGATAACACAATAAGTCTATGCAGCAGACTCATCGTCGGCTCCCTAAAAAACTCAGGAAATATGACTTATGAATACTGTATATGGATGATATTAAGACCCACAGTAGAAATTAAAGGGATTGATGCGCCATTTTGCCATTTTTGAGGAGTTGATTTGAGTCTTGATGTTAATAGTCTTCAGAAGTAATACAAAAATATACGACAATCGCATAATTCCTTCAAAAGAAGAAATTTATTTTCCTATTACTATAGATGTTTTTTCTATGGCAGCATCTCAAAGAACTCCAATTGGACCTTACTCATGAAAGACTACTTCAAACAGGCATTTCGAAGGCTAAAATTTTGACAGTGAGCTTTGATCACTATTATTGATTGGCTTATCTAAAAAAAACTCCCCAGTTCTGAGACTTAGGTACCAGCTTAGATATTACAGAATTTTCCTAACCTACAAGCCCTATTTCCCAATTTATACAAAATAAACTGCACCAGTCTGAATCAGACAGATATCTTTAACTCAGACTGTAAACACTTCTTAACGAAAAAGGTAACAATGGGAGTCTACATGAGTCGTATGTTGATACAAAATGTCTAAATTCTTGAGATAATAAGAAGCCATTTTAAAATCTGTTTTTATTTAATCAAAACAATTAAGGTTCAATACTACATAGCATGAAAAAGGACCACATCATATTTTGGATTATTTTTATCACATTGAACATGCTAATAACTATTATAGTTTCTTTCCTAATTATATTTCTCAAAATGCACAAAAACTAGCAAGTAAGTATATTTTTGTACTAAAATTCAAAATCACTACTAGACACTTTTAGGAACTGTATTCAGACATTAAGCGCAAGTATACTCAAATAAACTTAGTGCCATCCATGCATTAGTTGCAGAAAAAAAAATACACTTGAAAAAGTTAAAAGCAGATCTTTATTTATTGATTTTAAAAAGTTGTCCTCCACCAATTCTACTAAAATAAAAATAATTCATTGTTTGAGATGCTTCTACAAAAATATTTATCAATTTTTTTTCCTATTTCTTTTCTCTTTGTAGGTTTGACTCAAACGCAATCAGATACAAAAATAGAGGATCAACATCAATCATAAAATAGAATACTTAAGACCACTTCATTTTTCATTCCCTAAAAACCTTAATCTATTTGTCATGAGTAAACGAAAATGTCAAAAGCAACAAATAGAAGTCAATATCACCAACCACAAAAGATTTTAATACTCATGCAGTGAAAACATGCATAGCTTTATACATATCATATGTCTATCTATTTTTCCAACAGTCAAAATACATAAGTTTCTCTCCTTGTAAAGATCATTATTTTTAAACTTTGTTACCAGTTATTAATTCTAAATATACAAATTTTATAGTAACAATATCAGTTCATAGTAAACAGGAGCTTCACTATATTGAGTACTGCTGTGGGTTATAGACGCAGGGCATGCTCACCCTTCAAAAACATTCAAGCCACTCTCTCTTATGAGAGTCCATAATGAATAAAGTTATTAAAATAAACAAATTTGAATATTTCACAGATTTAAACAAAGATTACAATTTCATTGAGGTATTAGGTAAAACAATCTATCAAGCTTATAAAAACTGTTATTTCTACAGCATCATAGCCATTTTATACAAACTGGCCAGTTCTTGTTTATGTCTCTGTTTGGAACCAGCAGCTGTGGAAGCACTCACTGCTCTACCAGCATATCTACAATGTATATTATAAACAGTTACATGACATCTCCTTCAATAAATCTTTTGTCTTATTTAGGAAGTACGAATGAATATTCAGATAAATACAATTATCTATATCATTCAAATACAACATCAGAATGAACAGTCAGTTATGAAAATAATTGGGCTGAATTCCTGAGTAGAAGTGAATTTAAAATCAAGACTGTATCTGTCTTTATAAATTAAGCTACCACATTGAACCACTCTTGAATGTAGTCAGATGCCTTTTATCTAGATAGTACATCTACAAAGGTGGCATAAAACTCAATTCATTTCATTTCATTTTTACAAAGGTGGCATACAAATACTTACGAAATGTCTTCTTCGATTTTATCAATTTTCCTTAAAACAGTTCTCATCCTTGGTCTCACATATTGCCAGGCTCCCATATTTTTATGCTCTTCTTGTGTCCAGCACAACTGAGCATTTGGATATTTCAATATCTCTTCTTTAACCAAATCATATGGAAAGGGTGATATCTATGGGATACATGTATATAATACAAGTATGAAGTAAAAAATATTTTTCAAGTAAGTAGTTAAATATGCAATTCTTAGACATCAAAATGTTCACAACAAAATAATCAGAAGTGAAATAATAAGGGAATCAATCATGTATGAAAGCCACTTATGTACTACCTCAACAAAAATCGTGCACATGCACATGCACAGTCTTTAGATCTTTAGAGAGGTTTTATCAAAATAAAAAGAATACATTGTATCTAAAAACAAACCACAGTTTAGGACTAAAAGTTTCATGTTTGAAATTGGCCTGGGCAGTGTTCATAGTTTTCTGCTTTGTGCATATTGAGTTTGCGCATGCTCAGTTCAGAAGCTCTTGTTGCATATCATTTAATTATATTATATACTCAGAAAAATATACAACGAAAACCTACCTGCTCAATTCTACAAATTGCAATACTTTCATCTAGGCTTCTTGACTTTCTCTGGCTGAGAAGTTCATAATATATTTTACCAGAACAAAATATCAACTTCTTTACTTGATCAGGATTCTCTGCTGCTACACCAGTTTCTGGTATAGCTCGTTGTAGGTAGGAATCACCAATGAAATCATCGAATGGTGATCTTGCATCTGGTGATCTTAACAGACTTTTAGGTGACATAATAATCAACTGGAAATAACAATAATACATAATTACACATTAGAATATTAGCAATAAACAATGCTGCTTGCTGTCAGATGCATCTCAAGAAGTGTATGATTTTAGCAACTCAGAATAATATCTGTTTATCAAAATTCCCTATGCACTTTATTCACCTCTCTTTTGTAGGTCGTTGAGACTTGGTACCAGACTATGGTACAGACAGTAGTGGGCCACACAAAATAGAAAGAAACTCCAATTCTGCATCACTATTAGTTTATGCTGCAGAGGAAAGTGGCTCTAATTTGGAAAACACCTGGTAGTTCATATTAGAATATGGACTCTGCTTTTGGTACCCCAGTGTACACCTGTATTATATCAAGAAATACTTACAGGTTTTCTAAATGGTAATAAGATTTGACGTCTTAAAGCATGAAAGAGATTGGCTGGTGTTGTAAAATTACACACAAACCAGTTTATTTGATGTAACTGTTCTATCAAAAAGTGATCATTGTCTTCAGTCTGAAAAATAATTCATAATAGTTATAATTGTTTAAACTCAAAATCCATTGTACAAATATTAAGGGGACAGGTTCACAATCCATTTGACTAAACTAAAGATGGAATTTGATATCAAGCAATGAACAATTCAGTTTTTTTTTTATAACGGATGAATTCTGGGATAGCGTTAATCAAGAAGGATCTCATATTCCTTTAATTTGGGTAAACACATAAGACACTTACTGGGAATACATCTTCATCATCACTACAGGACTGTAAATATCTTTCCAATCTGGCACTGGAATGCTCAGGTCCCTATATAATCAAAATAAATAAAGACCAAGATTTTTTTATGTTTTGATAAGATAGCGACTCTACAATAGTGTTTCCCCCACAATTTAGATGAAAATTTTCTAAATTTACAACAACAAAGTCAAAGAAAATGTTATGTTTATTCCATTACGGTACACAAAGTTCTTAAAGTTCAATATTACAATAAGTATTATTATAACCTTACCATGCCTTCATAGCCATGTGGTAGCAACATAACAATACCATTTTGACGAACCCATTTATTCTGTCCACTAGATATAAACTGATCTATCATACATTGAGCAGTATTAGCAAAATCTCCGAACTGAGCTTCCCATAATACTAAACCATTGGGATCGTTCATGGAAAATCCAAGCTCAAAACCTGCAAAAATACCAGTTGAGATTCAAAAATAGAAAGTTATCTTGGCAAGTTATGAAATGCTGATTTGTAGGCTAGCAATCAAGTAGGTATTTTTTTTATTACACTATGTTTCAATCACATAAGCTTATCCATATAAAAAGATACAGCACCATGCAGTGTGCAATGAAGGAAAAATTGCCTGCAGCAGCCTACACAGGGACTCGGTTCATGGTTCCATTCGAACAACTAGACACTTTTCCATGTCAGCCCCTAAGACCTGAATTACTGACAAGATGAAAAATCTGAAGGTTTTATCTTGACCTATGCCAAGATTGAACTCAGCACCCTCAGGTTAGTGAGCAAGCGTCTAACTCACTGAGCTACCCCAAAACCCATAAGGGTTTAAGGATTCAATCAATATAATTTATGACTATGTTCATGATTAAATTAATAACCTGGATTAATATTTCTATTATAGATATTAAAGAGAATAAATTCTTACCTAAAATACCAAACTCAGACAAAGAACTGTTACACACAGTGTATTTAGCTTGATCTTTAGATAAAGTAGTCAATGGTACTCGGAACTTTTTATCAATGAATTGATCATGTAAAACATGGTGACGATGACTGAAATGTTAAAATATTACATTGACTTGTTACAAAATCATTTTCAAAAATCTTAACATCACATTCTATTTAGTATTTTTAAAAAACTAATTCTTCAAATTTGATCAAATGACTTTTTGAAAAAAAGAGTTTAGTCCCCCATTAATAATTTTCACCTGAATGAAATATCAGATTAAATTATTTTCATGATGAATAAGTAAATCTACATATGCAAATCCATTATTCTTTTTGAGAAACACAGATCAACTGCCGAGCACCATGTTAAAAGAAAGTACCATGCAGCATCATGCAGTATACAATGAGGGAAAATCTGTCAAGACAGTGGCATTTTCCTACTATTTCTATCTGTATAACTCCCCAGCCATATTTTATGTGACAAGTTCACTCAAAGGTAACAAGGGGGTTTAATTCATTTAGCAGATTCCCTGTTCTGGTCTCAGATTTGTAACATTTACCTGAATGTTCCTCTTTCAACATCCTGACCACTTAGTCTAACATGAATACCTTCCATCAAGAGTGAACCAAACGCTAGGAATTCACCTCCAGCCCAATCTACCATTCTCTTATCAGCTAGTTCTTGACGAGCTGCTAATATTCTCTTGACACCTACAATAGTATAAAACACAGTTCTTACGAATTCTTGTATCCTCTATTATATTCACAAGCTGCTTAAATTTTATTTTTTAGTTATATCAAGGGTTGAAACTCTTTCAATACTTGTTAAATCATTCCTCACGTCCTCAATTCAAATCTGGCAAGAATTGTGCCTTTTGGAGTGTATACAAGCTGAAAATTGAACATGTTTTGAAGAACAAGAGAAGTAACTTTTCTGATTTTCAATAGGTTTGTCTTTGGGTGATAATAAATAATTAACAACATGGGTGACGCCATTATACGTTCTAAATTTCATGTGGGCATATAAAAATGGACGCTCAAAATGCATTACAAACCTGTGTGTATACGAATATCAGATGGTGGTGTACTACAATGGGTTAAAATATGTTTTAATTTATCATCTGTTATACCAGTACTAGGATAGTGTAAGACATCTTTATCTCCTTTCTTCTCAAAAAACTCATCCCATGGGGAGTCTATCCAATCTTTAGGACTAGTGGCTATTTCAGCCTTCGATAATTTATGACTTTCTTCTAGAACTCTCTCATAAGAATCTAAGGCTTTCTATCAAATAAAATATATTCCATGTTATAGTTGATAATTCTAAGTTTTCTTTTCAGATACATCTCCATTACATTATTCATGGAAGGGATATAATTGTTTAAATATTTGCTACATATGTCATTATCGGTTAAGACTACATGATATGTATAGTAATTGTGAGTGTTAATTCTGACTTCTGCTAAGCATTAAAGACTGCTGAAATTCAGTTTGCAAAGAAAATAGAAAGAATGTCCCCATAAGATCTAACTTGTTTATACTATAAATGTCCACACAAAGATTCAATTATACCTGCATATCTGAGATACAGCTTTGTGTGCCAAAGGCTGTGCACACTAAAGATCCCTTATCTATTTGCAGTTTGATGCCCTTGTTCCTATATTTCTATTTAATTTCTATATTGCTCTAGATATGACATATTGAACATTATAGAAATATTTTGTCATTGTAATTAAAATATATAAGCTTATAAGTATCTTACCTCATATTCTTGTTGAGTAATAGTACCATCATTAATAAGTTTTTCAGCATATTTCGTTAAAACAGTAGGTGTTTTCTCTATTCTGTTGTACATAATAGGCTGTGTAAATTTAGGATTATCATTTTCATTGTGACCATTTCTTCTATAACAAACCTACAAAATATTTCCTTGGCATATAAATTATAAGTTGGTTAGACACAATGAATCACACAATGAAACTACTTTGAGGGGATTGTAAAGAGATTTTCTAACAAATTTTTAAGTGTATGGGGGCACTGATAGCATCAATTTGCACTGTTCCAATTTTCAAATCTGTGGATCCTGCAATTCCTCTAAAACTGATGGCCTATCATGTGACAAAACATATTTTGCGACTAGACTTCATCAAACACTTCGTTTTAGTGGAATTGTAGGAAACAAAGATGTCTGATCGAAAATTGGAATGGTGCAAATTGATGCTATTAATGTGCCTGATACACATAAATTAAACCTCTTTATAAAAACTTTATGTACATGTTTTGCATAACTAAGTCAATCAATTATGATGAAAAAGATAAAAGTTCTTTTGTCTTACCAAATCAATAACAATGTCTGTTTTAAATTTCTTTCTCCATTTAGACGCTACCATACATGCATAAACAACACACTCAGGATCATCAGCATTGACATGGATAATAGGGCAGTTGACAACTTTAGCTACATCAGTACAATAAGGTGAAGATCTAGACACTCTGGGATCTGTTGTAAATCCAATCTGAAAATAATAAGTTACTAATTAGTAAGAGGCAATGACCAACATTAATCTTGGTATACAAATAATGGGAATCAGATCCTGGAATCATAGTTTAAGAAGCTACAAATATATGGCTTTATAAGGAGACGACAACAAACCCATCTAGGATAGTTTAGTCATCACATTTTCAGTCTCAAAATGGCCATTACAATGGCCATCTTCCCACAGTCAGTGTCCTTGAAAATCTTGATTATTGCGTTCAATTTCTTTTTGCCATTATTCAGACTAAATTTGTCCAAAATTTTACATCTGTAAAAATCACATGGAAAAAAAGAATATGATTGGTCAAGTCGTTACTAATCTACATGTTAGAAGTGACCTTGAAAAACTTAATTAAGATGGATATACTGATGAAGATGAGTAATCTGATTGGATAATAAGATTTAATCTAAAATTTCAATCAGATGACTGGAACACTAAAATCATCTTAAGTTGAGTTTTCAAGAATAAGGCCTCAGAAAGTCAGAATAATGGCTTACTGAAATGTATGAAACATATTATACCAGCCTATTGGGTTCAGAGGGTCAAATCAAGAATTAGAAAAACAAGACAGAAATTAAAATGAGGACCCACCTGGTTATTGACTACAAGATTTATTGTACCATGAATTGTATAAGCTGGTAATTCACTCATATGCATATCTTCATATACAACGCCTTGTCCCGAAAATGCAGCATCACCATGTAGTAAAATACACATAGCCTATTGATTAAAATACATTGATTTCAGATATTTTGTTTCAAAATTTTTAAATGGATTCATTATTTTAAAAATTCTGTATCTTAATCAAAAATTCTTTATTTTAAAAATGCTTAGCTTCATCTCTTGGTCAAATCATGCTTATTGTTTGATTAATCATTTTCCTCCAAAATCGACTATCATGACTCGTTTGCGTCATAAAAATTCTAATTTTAAATGAAATTAATAAAATGCAGATCATGAATTTTCCTTTCCATAGTTTCATCCATGATCTGATGAATGTAATGCATCATCATTTTTAAGTTACTAATAATATCAACCAATCAAATGCTTTATGCAACAATAATTGGATTATTTGATTAACACTGACTTGTATTTTAAGCCCACTATTATTTGTTTACATGACAACCAAATCTGAGTAAAAACCTTTAACTGAACTCAATTTAACAAACAATTAAACCAGATCATGAATGGCAAGTATAGTAAGTTTGACTTTATTCCAGTAACTAACTTACTTACTGTATTGCCTTCTCTATCACCACGCTTCTGTTGTTCAGACCTCACTTTTCCCATAACAACAGAATTCACAGCTTCTAAATGAGATGGGTTAGCTACTACTGCTAACTTGATGGTCTTATTGTTAACTCGATTAACACGTTCATGACACATACCAAGATGATACTTGACATCCCCAGACCCCTCATCAGCAGCTTCTATATCAGGATCAAACTGACAAAGAATCTTTTCCAGTGGTTTACGACAAACATTGGCTAGTACATTTAATCTGCCTCTATTAAAATATAAAAGCATTTCATTTATATAAGATGTTGCTTCAAAAGGCACATTTAACTCATTCGTTTGACTTGCATATATATGAATCGTAGAAAGGCATTTATTATTAATATATAGTCAAGAGTAGAAAGATTCAATTTACATCTTCACCATAATGCAAAATCAAAAAATGTTAGAATATAAACACTGAAATAAAGATGTAAACACAGTATTCATGATTATCTATTTGAATAAATATCAACCAACCTGTGAGGCATTCCAATAGCAAAATAATCCACACCATCATCACTACAACAATCTATTATAGTTTTCATAGCTGGTATCAAAACCTCACAACCTTCTAAACCAAATCTCTTCTCCGATGGCCATTTCTTGGCCAAAAATTTTTCAAATCTAATAACATACAACAATTTGTAAATTTTCTCCTATAGAGGTTTCATATCTGTTTTCATTTTGACAAAAATATCATTTCGCTCATATACAAAGTGACTTAAGGCTTGTTATGGTTGCCATAAGTGAGTAGCCATTGTCGCCAATGGAAGCCAAGGTATGTGATCTGTTCTCGAAACACATTGAGAACATAAGCAACTTATGATACCTAGGGAAGAAAAGGTCCTTACTGAGTTGATCTAATCAAACGATCTAGTAAATATCTCTTTTCAGCTCCTGAAAACTTTATTTTATCAGGTTCTTCAAACTGTTGTTTTAACCAATCTACTTTTAGTGGATCATTGATAAACATATACTCTACTCCAATATGACCACAGTAGGCATCCTATAATCAAATAATTACTTAAACAAATATTGTTATATCAATAGATTAATTGATTTCTAAGTTAGATTTCACTAAATACTTATTTCAGGACTGGTGTTTTGCTATATACAGTATATTATATGTCAGAGTACGTGTATGTTTGTGAGTGCGTGTCTTTTCAACTACGGTAAAATCATAACACTAATGACTAATTTTCATATAATAATAAGCTTACCTATTGCTCTGTGACCTAGGCCAGAGCTTTCATTGAGACTTGTCTCAAAACACCCATATAATAAATTTACTTTTTAGATGTCACTTTTACTCAGGTGGTTCAAATGAATAATTGCCATAATTTTTCAAAAATTTCAGAAATATTATAAATATTAACATATAGCCTTTTCAGCATTACGAAGCTGATTTTGTAACAGAAATCTCTTGAAATGTGCGTGAAAAACAGTATACACAAATATTCATTCAACCATTTTAAATAATATCAGTTATTGCTTCATTATTGCAAAATATTCATTATGAGTAAAATTCTTGTAAAATTGTGGGAAGGGAATTTTTCAAAAATCCAGAAGACATCTTACCTGTAATCTTTTAATTATTTCCCGTAACGGTAATTTTTTTGCACCACCTCCAATATATGTACTAGAAGGTATTTGAAATTCTTTATCTAAATCTTTCTCTATATTAGAAATTACAATATGCAAAAATCATAAATTTTTACAATATTTGTTCAAGAAAATAAATTTGCGAACAATTGTTTAAGGCATAATGCCAAAAGTGTTATACATTGAATTTCTTAATGAATTCCTCATATCAATAGCTATTACATGGTTTGTAACCTTGGAACTTATACACAGCAGGGAAACTAGTGAAATCCTGCTTGGGATAGAGTCAATTTTGAAGTTACTTACTATGCATAGATGAGACTATATAAAATAATGTAAAGATATTGTCAAAACAATTAAATGTGGAAACAATATGTAAAATGTATGTACTAAATAAACATTATGAAATAAATGTGTAATTAGATGTTCAGCAAAATAAATTCTCTATTAATAATAATAAATTAACAGGAATTAACCAACTGAAAGAAATAAACCAAATTAGTTAAAAACTAGTTAAAATTGTTAAAACCCTCTGTCTTCAATGAATAAATAAGCTCCAGTCATAGTGGTAGGATCTTAGTTGATTAAAAGGACTCAAAAAAGAGTGTCTTCAGCCTTCGTATGTGTATTACTAAGTGCATCAACAGGCAAGAAAACAAAATTTGGGGTAAACACAAAAAAATATTGATTGTTTATTTCTGAATGACAATCTAACAAACTTAATTGTTAACATATGAATGACCAAAAACACAGACTAAAAAAATATTTTAATTTAATATTACACATACAAAAAAAATGTGACATTAGACAACCTAAGTTTAGTTTATAGAGAATTAGGGCCTGCTTATATGTGGCATTTGCTGGGCATCTCGGTCCTGCAGTCATTATTTTGTCAATAATTATATGGAAAGCTGGCCAGTCTGAAGTCTGTTGGCTATCAGACCCAATCTGGTATTTATATAAACATGTTTTACAGGCTAGTCTGGGATGGTAAACCATGGCGTATGCCTTCAGCATACTTTTATAAAAAAGACATGGTTTCCAGAAATCAAAGCAAATAAATTTCTCAAATCAAGGTCCTTTTTCCTTCATAAAAAGAGCCAATAAATTTCAACCTGGTCCGTTTCAACATGCTTATTTAACCAGGCCCTTAGACATTTAGATACAAGACATATTAAAGATATAGCTTCCTAAAATCAGAATATCTGATGCAACTCAATTTTGAAGAGTTTACTATTGAACTGTGATTTTCAAGTCAATTAAGAATTTCTAGATCATACCTACCTTTGTTTTTATTTTCAAGGATCAAATACTATAGATATTCAGTAAAGATCAAATGAAGCTATACCTTTCATAACACTATTGTTGTTGAATTAGACAAACACAATCACATTGAAAGCAAAAAATCATGAAGTAAACAAATCTAGATTGCTTTTAGAATATTCAGAACTTATTCAATTTATAAATGCAACATAGTTTGGTCAACTTTGGTATTCTGATATCATTAATTTCATTTTGTCAAAAAAAATAAATATCAAAATTTGTAAAATCATTTTTGAGGGTTTGTGTAGAAAAATAAAAGAGTTATTGCTACAACCAAAAGTTATTGAAACTAGTCTAGATAATGTGTCTTACCAAATCCATAAGTTTCTAAAGAGAGCTCTGGCAGAGATAAACCTAAATCAGCTCTGCTGATTCCCAGTGGATCCACATCTGCTACAAAGTGGCCACGTAGCTAGTTTGAAATGAAAAGACCAAAGAGAAATTAAGCGGATGTGATATCTCTCAACTGAAACAACTGAAAAACCTGTGCAAAAAGTGAAAAGCAAAGGTAAAGAATGGAGAGTTTTCAGATGACATATACCAAATACAATTCCAAAATGTCTAAAAAAAAAATATAAATTTATTCGATTAAAATAGCAAAGGGTTAGTTTCATGGTTAGTTGAATTCTAAAAGAAGAAAGTGTGTCAAAGTTGAAAAACTGAAAAAAAAAGAACCCCTGTAAGATGGGGAATCTGAAAATAAATAAATATCAAATGCCTCTGAGTGTCTTTCATGTACTATTTTTGCTAAAGTAGTATCGGTATCCTACATTTTATCAAATACAAATGCTGAATATTTCTAAGTCAAGGTTCAACTCTTTTAGGTGAATTTGAATGCACTAAAACCATATGACAAAAATTGTTCTTACTGTCTTTATGATTAAATGTTATCATTGGATTATTTTCAAATTAAAATAATGGAAACCAAAGAATCTGAATTTAGCAAAGATAAACATGTAGAGACACCCAGAAATTGCATAATTGTACCTACCCAGGTTGTAAGTGGACATTTTTAATTCCTTGGGGTATTCAGAGTCTAAATCAGCATCCAAAATACCAAGGGGATCAAGTTTAGCAATACTGTGTCCCCGGATCTAAACATAAATTGAAGTGTATCACCAGTAAGTTTAAAGACAACATTTGTGACAAAGTAACAGAAGATTGATGGAATGCTGAACTCTGCTTGAGGTATTCAGATTTAACTATGGATCAATCAATGTTTTCAAATAGATATTTCTGTTTGTCAGAAACAAGTACTACACTACTAGTAGATTTCTAAAGAAGTCTTAATACAGATTGTCTTTTACTGAGAAGTGTTTTCTTATTCTATGCTGACACAATAAAAGTTTTCTCTGTCCAATCAAATATTTCTTCATTCTTGACATAAGCTTACATAAGCATACATTTGTGGCATCATGACCCATCATCACTTTAGAACTCAGTGGTAGTTTATTTCATTATTCCCTTAGCCTTTAAACTTATAGGAAAATGCTACAAATAAAAATATGACCCCAAATTCTTTGAGAAAAATTCTCAATACAACACTGCAGCAATTCTTCACCTAAATTTTTTCATAATTTGAAAAGAAAAATACAAACTTACAACAAGATACATTTAAGAGTAAGAGCAGGGTGAAAAATCATAAATTTATATACATGTCACTATTCTCTTAACATTTCAAACCTCTATGCACTTTTAAACATTTTACTAAGTTAATAGATCAAAGACAGAAACTTGAAAGAATTGGTTCAACTCAAATACATGGAAGTTTCAATACAAGATTTTTTAAATCAAGCCTTAGCTAAAGACTAGCTTAATCCAGAAGACTTTAATCAGTTGCCATTTAATTGTTAACTTACTGTCAGAAAAGAGTTAAGAATAAAAGTTAAACCATTATAATACACATGTAATCGAGATAAAAAATAGAAAACAAACGGTACCTGATAAGCTCTTATAAGGGACTGAACATTTAAAGTATCCTTAATGATACTATCAACATACTCTGGATCTGGCTGAGTGGTTACACCATGTACTGGATAGTAAGCTGGAAAAGGTAACTTGTCAATACCTAATGTAGGTGGTCTATTGTAAACCTGGCCAGGTTTTGCTCCATTCTCTACACCTTGGAAGCATATATCCCATGACTGAAATAAGATTAAAATAAGTAAAGTATTGCAAACACCATTTCAAATTATTTTCCCAAATTGTTTGATTTTTTGTGCTTTCATAAAGTATTATCCAAACACAAAACTTGTTGAATTTATGCATGACATGTCATGTACAGTAATATTTGCCAGTAATACAATATGATCATCATTTTACAACAACAGTTAAATACTTAAAGCCTGTGTAAGATCTGAATGTCCTATCATGATATATAATTTATGTGTCATATAGAATTCTACTATCAGATTTAAATAAAACTCATAAAGAAAACCTACCTTGTGAACACTAGTAGGATCTTTCTGCCATTGTGAATACATTTCTTCAACATAGATTGAAGAGGTACCACTTAGGAAAGGTTCAGCAGCTGCTAGAGATGCATTTAAATGCTTGGTGCTTGGTACATTTTTGCCAACTTGCTCAGAATAACCTCTCACTACGGTATTAATAAGGCTCCTTCTAACAACTGACCTAGTAAGAGCCATGGCAGATAATAAATGATACACCATTTTCTAGTCTTTAATATGTGGAAATGTCTTTTATTGTGGCACAAGGAATGGGTATTCATTAAGAATACCAAATAACTGGTACAGCAACTGCTAGCCTAGCCTAGCCTATACACAAACTGTAGTGCCTGAGCTTTTTAAGTCCAAGATGTTCTAATCCATTCACCTGGGATGGTATAACAGCTGGCTGCAATTACACTGGACTGGTCACCTTATTACTAAATTCTTCAGTTCAAAGAAAAGTTTTCACTCTCAGTCTTGGTTACCAAGGTGACCTATAAGTTATCTGTTTAATAATCAACCAAATATACTATGACGTGGACAGCCTGTATCGGGCAGATCTATCCTGTCGGTGTTTTAATGATGAATTACGTAAATTTTTGACATTGACAGTCAATGTCAGGTTGACTGATTTTTCATTGAATCGATGCCGAAGGAAGAGTTGAACGAAAAGTCAAAAGTAGGGGAACCTGGAAAGAAACAAACAGATGAGATTTCATTATCTTTCGTCACAAATCTATTATAGAATAGATCTACTCCATCCATAAGCCTATATAAAAATATGTAAACAAAACTTACATACCGGATTATCGAAAGTCACACCAATACTATTGCTATGATCGAGGGCTTCACCGGAAATAGTTCATATTTGACTCAACAACGACGACTACCATCTACATTATCATATTATCCAGACGTCACAATATGATAACTTCACAATATACACAACGTAACCTAGTCCGAAAAGGCTTCTTTTTTTTTTACCTCTAAAAGTTATTGTTGGACAAATCGGCAAACGAATGTAGGGAAAAGTAATCCAAGTACAATGTATTTCCATTACAACATTATCTAGTGAGAATATTCTGACAACAGAAAACTACTATTGTGTTAAGTCCAAATATTAGATACCGGTATTAGTCGTAGTACTAGTGATCAGATAGAAGCGTATGGGACAATTTGGGGGGTAGACTGGTTTGCTCGAAATTTTCCTTAAAATTTTACCCGTATTTTTCTTTGTTTTGGTCCCGCTGCCCGAAAAGATAATATTTGGTGGCCAACTAAATTAATCTTAAGAATTAAACTACTGAACTGTCAACCATTAAGCTGCTCTTCCACCTCGGTGGTCAGTTGAAAATAAATGACCATAGTTTCTAATGGTCAACAGTGACTGAGACAGCAGCTTACAGTAAGCTTGACCTACATGTTGAAAATCATACATACACTAGTTCTTAGACATCTCAAATTTAACCTTAGAATTAGAACTTATTTGTTTCTTTCGTATTTGTTATCAAGAAATTGGTCCTACAAGACAGAACTGAGGCTGACGAAACTTTGCTTCCCCTCTCCAACCCCCCCCCACCCCCCTCATTTCCTCTTCAGAACCTATATTGTGTAATTGTAATGATGAAACTACAAGCTCTGGTATAGGTAAAACAGACTTTATTATAACATATAATGCCAACAACATAAAACATAATATATTAACACTGACATTTCAAAAACTTAACATTGAATTTATTATTTAAAGTTAGGCTCATGACTATCTGAAACACATCAAGCATGAAGCCATAAATACCTTTCTTACAGCTTATGTCATTACATCTTTAAGCTTGAAAATCATCACTCCTATATTGCACCAACACTGCACATGTGACTGTTCTAAATATATTTTCCGTTCAGTTTTAGAAATGGTTTACTTAGTATTGATAGCAATCAATGGTTTAGTAAAGGCCAGGAAGGTTTAAATATGTCAATCTTGATTTCTACTGATTTATAGAAAGTAGTAGTATCCATGTTGACTAAGTTGGCTGATGAACAATTCTACAAAAAATACTTAATGTATAAAATTAAAGAATTTAACTAATTTATTATGATATAAAAACTAAACCATGAATAAAACACTACAATGAGAGTAAATGTGTATGCTTTTGCATTGATGTGGTTTTGATTATTATTACATTTGAATAGTGCTGTTAATATAAACAAAAAACTCTGTATTGTCCAAGCCACATAAAATACAAAAAACACAGAAAACTACTGTACGGATTTAAGTTAAATAAACGCCTAATTGTAGAGAAAAATACTTATTCTACAGGTTTCAACTAATAATATCTACAAAGCCAAAGCTTTTGAATAACCCTGATAAAACAATTCAATTTGATCAAGTCGATAATATTTTAGAAATGTGTTCAGAAATAACTTTTGATGTTTTTGATAATGAAAATTTTGCATACTGCCCCTTTAATAATGCAGATAGTAAGATATATTTATTTAAACACCCAATAGAACACAGAGTAAAGTATCACCAGTATTCATGCGATGGATATAGATAAGCAAAGAAATTCTTGTTCTATCCTATATATTATAAATACAGCCAAATTGATATTTTCTTAATGTTTGACAATATCTTAATAAAATAATATTAAATAAAATATTTAATCCTAAATAAATGACCCTCATATCAATAATTTAAAATTAAAAGAAATTTAAAAGAAAATTAAAAGTGTAAAAAAGTTGCTGTTATATTGGCATAAAAAGTAACAAATAAATCTTAAAAACAGAAAATAAAAAAATGTATAAATGATAAAACCCTACTCTGTAATTTGTAATAATAATCTGGATATTTAATCATTGGGAAAATCAAAGTAGTGAACTTTTGTAAACCTATCAATCTAAAGTCTTCAATATCTTATGTTTTTTATTAATGAAAATAAATTTGAGTGCAAATGCTAACCCATTTGAAACACTGCTCACAGGGTTTTACCAAATATACATCAGAAAAAATAAAACAGAATAAATTGAACTCTCACACAATAAATTATTCACATCTAAAAGCACCATTAAAATAAAGTGGTTACGACTATGAAACATTTTTTAACCATGACAGCCATATTAAATTACATGAAAACAAGTCACCCTCCTCTCCTAGTGTCTCTTGGACTGTATAATAGATAGAACTTATAAGAAAAAAAATGAAAATTCAATCATGCCCTTGTATTCAATACCATTCACACTCAAAACTCTATTTTTTAAATTTTTGGTATTTGACAATTAACAAGAAGAATCATATATTATACTATATATATCAACATTAATAATGTTTCATGTACACAAAAAGCTACCTTGAAAGCACAACAAAACTAGCAAAGATAGTGGACCTTAGCCATATACGCCCACCGCGGCATGCGAATGGTAAATATTCAAGATTTTGGGGCAAGGGCAATAACTCAATAACTTCTAACAGTCGAAAATAGCTCAAATTCAAACTTGATCTTCGTTTTATGAATATGTTTACACATACCGAATTTCATTTGACTCCATCAAAACTCTAGTTTCTAGACGGACGGACGAAGGGGGGTGCCGACAATATACGTCGACATGGAGAGATGTGGGCGTATAAAAATTAGTTTAGTTTTTTTGAAGACTTTACAAATTGTTGGCATTTATATGCTTAAAATAATACATGACTAAATAAATACATTAATAGTAATACAGTCATTAACTTTGATATCTATAACATTAATTAAACAATATTTATATCTTGTTAAATTAACAACAATCGTTTTCCTTAGTTTACACTCTTGATCATCTTAACTCTACATGGTTCACAAAAATATTATCTTTAAAGTCTTCAAGGGTTTTAAAGAGGTCCTGACAATTCCTTTAAACATTAAACAATCATTATATAACAACTGGTATCCAGACAGATAAAACTGAACTTACCAGTCCTATCTGCCTGAGCTCCCAAGAGTTATCACAACTTTTGAACCAGCAGACTGATACTTGGATTACTAAATTCTTGACCAATAAGATTTCTTGAAATATATCATGCAAGAGCAAATCTGTAAAAATCTTAACCCTTTCAACCCTAGCGGCCGGTTTACACTAACGCAATATATACCCAAGCAGCCAGTATACCTGCCGTTGCTAAGTGACGTCATACAACGTTAACTTCATACACTTTTACTTTTATTACTTGGAGTTCAGGGTATAGGACGTTATATTTCACTTACACTCAGGGTTCAAAGGGTTAATTCCCATTTTCTATTCCATTTCCAATATATATATATATATATATTAATCTTAAGTGATGGGAAATTTATTTTCCTAGTTCAAGTCTTAGATGTCAAGGCATGTTATTTTTTTTATTCTTTTCAGTACCTCATCTTATGGTCTTTACTTGTTAAATTGTCATTTCATCTATGCTTTTATTTTATCACTAAAAATCATACAAGGTGTGAACTGTTCAATAAAATATGTCTGTAGTTATTTTAATACTCTTGATTTAAGGAAAACACAACATTTATAAAAACTGAGATTAATCATAATTAATCATATTTCTTTTTTCTACTTCAAAGCTTGTTGCCAGAAAAATTCTTACTTCAATTATAGCATATTTTAATAATCATTAAAACAAACTTGACCAATAAGAGATCTTCAAATCATACACATTAAGATAATCATATAAGGATATTTCTGGCGACAAACCAAAGGTCCTCAAAAGAAGAAATTTAAAATCATTTCTTTACGACTTTACGATCATGTGATCATTTCAGTTGCTGTGTCGTTAAGAAGTCCTTTGGCTAGTAATCTGTCACGTAATAAATAAAATACTTGAAGTTGTTCTTCTGGTTTTAAAGTAAAAACATGCTGTACTAATTTTGCCGGATTCGGGACTCTATAATAAAATAACATTTATGACATATGAAATTATGATTATGGTTAAGATATTTTTCATATTTTAAAGCCAACGTGTGCAAGTTGTCGATCTTCGTGACAAAGAGTCTGAAGTTTACGAAGGCACAATTCAAAGAAACTTTTTATATCAACACATAACCTACGGAATTTGCAAATATTTTAGAACCTCAAGAAACAACTCAATACATAACATTTATTTAATTTAAAAGAGCCTTCATCAATGTAGGCCTTACTGGTGCTTTATATAATTTCAATGATTATTTATACTGCCCTAAAATGAAATAACTGGAAACATCCTTGAATGACAAATTATACCCAGCCTTTTAGATTTTTGAGTTGCAGTCAGTTACATCTCTACCAATTAACCTACATACCAATAAATATGTAAGAAATAAAGTTACCTGATAAAACTGGAGTAATAAACATGAATAAATGTAGCCATAAGAAATTGACAGTCAAATCTATCCATTATACCTCCATGTCCAGGTATGGTATCACCAAAATCCTACAAATAATATAACCCCTTTCTTTAATGAAATTAATGACAATAACTGATAAATTTTAACAGTCCTAAATACTTTATATGTAGTCTTTTAAAATTTGAAGTTTACCATATGAAAACTATTCTGTACTTTCAAAGGAGGTTCAGATGTACCAGGGCACCAGTTCTAAAACTATTTGACAGAAATCTGTTTTATGTGTAGAATTCTACATTGATAGATAGTATGAAAAGGGTCCCAATCTGAGAGATATTCTCCAATGGTATTATAAGAGTAAAACAAATCAAGTTATGGGAGCTTCGATTTCCCCAAATCCTGCACCAGTGAACAGACTCATCCAGAGCTCACTACCTAACATGATGTTGAATTGTTTTCATTACTTGAAACTTTAAAATTATCGCAGTAAATGAGATAAGTACACTGAATCATGCAGATACTTACTTTGATTTTAAATGCTCTTTTGAATCCGCTGGCAAAAAAACCTCCAAAAGGTCCAATAACAGAGGCGAATATTGCCATAGAGATAGAGTGCAGTATGAAAGGATATACCTTAAATGTTCTCCATGGTATTCTGATCTGCAAGTATTAAAAAGATATCAATATATTGAACAGACAGCTTTCTGAGTATCTGAGCTTACAGAACCCTTACTTTAAAAGTTTTCAAATCCGGTTAAGGGGAAGCAACTCTTTTATTGATAACTTACCTCCCTTAGACCACAAAAGATGTAAGATTACTAAATATATTAATTTCCATTCATCCATAGAAAATGTAATATTGTTTTACTTTACAGTGTGACAAATTTTCTATGACAATACCGCCATCCTGCATGGGATGGCTACTGACAATATATTGTAATAGTAACAGTCAAAATTGACCGTAAGTAGACTTACTTACCAATCTAAATAAACCTTGAAGAGTTTCAGGTAAGTTATATTCTACCACTTTAAATACTGGATGTCTTTCACAATCCATAGATAATCTTTCTTTTATATCATCATAGCGTAATGGACAAACAAAGAAATCAAATTGCACCAAAACATAAGAAAGCTACAAATAGAAATATATATTTAACAATCAGTTCTGTAAATGGTATGGAAAAGGGTGTTAAGAATAAACAAACAGTATGAGATCATTCAGTGCAGTTTTTGTAAATTTTGATTTAATCAGTTGTCATTGAATATTGAGCCCCTCTCTGTTAGAGATTAGACCATACTTCTAGAAAACAAATACACAAGAGATTTTCAAAAGAAAAAGGCCTAATACTTACAACAATACCAAATACAATAGTTGAAAGGGCTCCACCAATAAATCCCTCCCAAGTCTTTTTTGGTGATAGCTTTATAAGAGGTGTCTTTCCAAAGAAGAAGCCAAACATATATGCCATAATATCATTACAAATAATCATAGACACTGGAACTAATAACCTAGAAATATAAATATTCAAAATTAGGAAAAAGTTGTACAATACTATTAATTTCTTTCACTTGCTTTGACACAATTTAAGTTTAATTCCTCAAAACCAAAAACACCAGAATGATGTAGTGTTATCTTAATAAACATATTAAGATATTTAAACAGGTTTAACTTTTCATTATGGTACAAGCAAAAATGCAAAATTCTGACTTACCAAATGAGACCTTCAAATATATTCTGTATAATAAGATGAGACTGAGTTACAACAATTAACAGTGTCACATGGGTCCAGCCAAACTACAAAATAAATATTACAGTATATAGTTCAAATGACAGAACCAAAATCCAACTACATACAAAATTAAGACAACTATCTGATAAACTAGGTTCTAAGCATGGAAAGTTAAAAGAATTAATTAGGAAATACATAATGCAGCCAAAAGTTAAAAAAAAAAACTCACCAATGTGAACTGTTTTAGGTAATGCTTCTTTACTAAACTAAAAACAAATGCAACTAGACCAGCTACATACATAGAAAATGAAATAAAACGATGATATCTCATAAACGGCATCAAAAACTCCTGAAAGATAAATTAGAAACTTTCATTCATCTGAGTTTCAAGGACTTGCAATCATCCAACATACCAGTCATGTACCAATTATTCTCTTCTGAGCTCGTAGCCTGTTCGGAGTCAATAATTGAGTTTTCCAATATATTTATGAACCTAAAAAAAATTACAAATGTTTACTTACATCCTTAGATAACAAAACACCAAAATAGGCGGCCAAACTTTCACCATAGAAGAAATAGTTAGAGGCAAACAGGAAATACCAGCTTAGTGTTCTGAACCAGGGTAAATCATAAGATCTATACACAATGTATCCAATCGTAATAATTTCATGGAAACACTTAATCTGAATGGCCATTACCTACAAAAATACACTTCATTACTAAACTATTTTTGAAAAAGCAAAATGATTGTTAACCAATGATCAAATATAGAAGTCAGGGATGTAGACCGGTGGTCGAGATTCTAGTCCTGGTTGTAGATGTGTTCTTCAGCTTCCCACAAAAGAAATTTGTCCAGGAAGAGGAGGGAGGCACCTAACTCCCCACCTTGACTAGTGCCCTTTAAATAATTGAAATCCTCGCTACACCACTACATGGGAAAGATCAATGCCAAGAGTTTTGGCAAGAACCAGCAGGTAGAAAGGATTCTAGTAAACATAAATTGTTTCATTGTAAACAAACATTTGTATCTTTCTCTTTTAGGTGTGGAGAAAAGGAACACACCTTGTATTCATCCATCAACTATTAGCATTGGACTATGATATATATATATGATCACTGGAGAAACAACACAAGAGCAGTGTGAAAAATTCATCTTACCAAGAGGATAAGGGCTAATGGTCCCATATAAATGATAAAACTGAATGAAAATATCATAACCCATGTAAATATACCACGTATAATCCAATTTCTCCATCTGAAATAATATAATTTTTATTTACAATATAAATTCTACAAATAAAATATCAATTTTTTTCTGAATCCTGTCTATAGCTAATAAGTTTGCTTATATGGTCAATATAAGGCAACAATAGAAGAGAATAAAGGTTCATTTATAGTTATTCTGCTTAAGCTGGTTATGCTTAAGACAGACAACCCAATGAGAAGTGCAATGAGGGATTATATGCCAGGAGATCAGCATCACTCTTTAATATACACAGTGTTTAGCACACAGGGCATTGGTTTATTTTGCCATCAACACTACTGAACATTTCTCAGTCCCTTTGACTTGGCAAGGGAAACAATCTTTAGTAGAAAAGAGTGATAATTTAGAGAAGGTTGATAATGTAAAATTTAGTCATTCTTCCATATCAGACTACCTTAATACCCTACAGATACGTATGAAAACTATTTATAACGTGAATATCACCTTGGATTGATATCTTTTAATGCACTGTCTAATACATCTGATGTCTTATCTGAAGCTTGAGGCAATGTCGATGGGTCACTTGTCTCCCCTGGTTGTAAATCATCTTCTTCTTCTTGTGGATCATCTTTCACTTCTGGCTGAATAATAAACAAATTTAATGTAAATAGAGAAACATTGACAACATTAGCATTAACAATCTCTGAAAACATTAAATTTGTATCAAGTAAACTTATTTCTCTAAAATCAAAGGCTATGTAGCAAAATAGACAAAATAGTGGCTGATAGTCACATCTTCTGACCAGAATGTCTTCTAACACATTTAGAGAGATGGTAATTCCTGGAAACTCCAAATGCCTCTGTCACTATGATATCTGACAAACTTATTTAATAAGTAGACGGATTTACACATTTATTTTCAGTTCACATGATACTAAATAAGGTTGTGAATCATCTTATATATTTTTATATTATTATTTTAGGTTTAATATTGGAAGTTTGCCAAAAGTAATCTTACACTTGCAAGTCAAAACATATTTCATTGACATATTTCATTTTATAGTTATGTGTTAAGCCTGTATATCATCATATATGCTATAGGACTAAATTCATATTTGATTAGCATATTTGGCCAAGCTTAGGTCTAGTTAGCATTGGCCATTTCAATTGCATTGATTTCATGAATAAAACGGTATATACAGCCTAGATAGCTGGGCAAATAAGCAATATAAAAAGAACAAAAAAAAGTCAACCAAGTTATTTATGTGGAAACTAGAATCAGATTTTCTACTAGGCTAAATCTAAGAACAAATGCACTGAAATTGTACCTTCTCACTCTCAGTCTCAGCAGAGCCAGAACACTACTAATGAATGTGGCCCAGATCTACTAAAAAATACGACAATAATTTTAAGAATCATTTTTACAAAGATAGATGTACCTCAGTTTCAAGTTTATCCGTTTGGCCAATATTCCTGTGCCTCAAATCTGTCATATCTGACCTGTTTAAGGCGAAATAAGAACAGAAATTTAATGAGATGTGGATAGAAATTTACATTGAATTGATTTGTTTTCGTCCAACAAACAAGTGCCCTCTGAAGTCTCGCTTTTTCACGCCTGATCCGAGAAATGATGGTTAAAATCGATAATGGCGACTGCTTCGGTTGGGTTGTTGCTGCGGCGGCAAATTTTCGGTAAACAATTCTTGGGAAAGAAACTTTATAAACCATTTGACCAAATAAAGGTAACTAATTTTTGGGTTTGTGATTTACTTTTCACATGTTTTATCAACTTTTCACCACTTAGTAAATTGTATTCGAACGCTTTTGTTTTCTCCTGTTTTAGTGTTGCAGACGTAAAAAGTTGACTTTTGACAGCCGAAGAGGCAGAAAAATGCCGAACGTTAAAACATTCAGATTATGGCCTTATTTGAACTAAATTTCGAATTAAAACAGCGATAATATCTCATTTAATTGACTGATTAATTATTTGCCATTGACATTAATTAAAGTAAGAAGCCTATAGAGTAGATCTGTGCAGATTAACTTAATGCAATAGAATAAAAGTCACTTGACTTGATTATTGAGGGTCTTAAACTGATATTATACTGATGACTATCTAAAAGATCTAATCATGAATGGAAAAAAGTGTATGATTTAATGAAAATTGATTTATTTAACAATTCTTTTAATAAAGAAATCTCCATTATTAATGGCATTGATATTTATCTTAAATGCCGTTAGCCAGGTAGCACATAAAAATATTTGGTGTGGTATTCTTACTTTGCGATGAACACACTCAACTCTACAATACTAATAAGTGTATAATCTGTAATATAATGACGACACTAGTGTTACTTGTTTTGCTATATATCTGTTGGTCTAACATACAGGCCCCTTTTTATTTCACACGATAGCTCGTTATTTGTCTTTGATTGTCTTCAGATCTATATAGATTTAAGCTTATGGTTTGGTTTTTGAACATTTGAAATTGCAACGCCAAAAAAAAAATAACAAAAGAATAATCACAGCAATTGGACCTTAGTCTTAGTACTTCTACCAAATACCATTATATTGTACTTTATTGTAGTCTTAGAATTCTGAGAATGTGACAGCAAAGGTTTAACTGCTGACATCACAAACAGATACGATGTATGCAATTCCAAATATTTCACAAATATTGATTCCCATAATGTTTTGGGGAAATGGTCACACTATCAAGTAAACTAATAATAAAAAGATAAACTCTATGTGTGAGAATTAGGTCTAATACACAAGGACATGGTCCTTATAGCTTACGCTATTGATTATTTATGGTTTTTTAGTTTGACAAACAAATTTCTTCTATGTTATAAGCTTACAAGTACTGTAGTTTATTCAAAATGCTCTGACTGAATTGATCTCAATTTATTACAGGCAACAGTAATCCTACTCAACAAATTTCCTAACTATTCATATTCTACACAAGTTCAACAATATAAAGGCAAGTAGACTTTCTGAATCAATTTACACGAAACCACAGTATGTGCTTCATAGTGAGTTGTAAACCTCTATTATAGTTGCATGAAAGAAATTGATTTTTTACATCTTATTCTAAGGCATTAAAAGTATATTTTTGAACTAACCAGTCTCCCATAGATTGCCAGTTGGTTTGATCTTAACTTTTGAATCTACTCCTCATTATAAAAACAATAGTGAAATGGTTTAATTTATTTTTTCAAGATGTGACAGTTAGTTTAAGGAATGGCCTTCCTGTTGTTTCTGTGCCTTTACCATCTCGTCGAGAAAATTGTGAATTCACCCTAAAGCCTATAACTCACACTGTTGGAGATTTCCTGAATTTTATTCAACAAGAAGATGGTGGTATTGACAGATCTGCAATATACACATCAGGTAATTGTCATTTTGGATAATTAAAAAGATCAGTTAACTAATTTCTTAGCGAATTGGTTTCTTATTACAAATCATTTTCATTATATACTGTCATCTTTTTCTCTACAATTCAGGCTCTATTTGACTGAAATCTGTACATTAATTTATAACAGTTGGCCATGTCCGTCTGTCGGTCCATCGGATCACATTTCTTGTAGGCACAAGAGAGACTACAGTTTTTTATGATCAACTTGAAACTTGGTATGCATGTATATATATTCATGAGATCTCACTCAAGTTCGAAATTGGTTATAATCCGATAAACAGTTTCAGAGTTATTGCTCTTGACTTAGTAAAAACGTAACAAATTTTGCTGGCAGGCATGATTGAGACTTAGTTTTTTATGTATATTGATGAGATCTCAGTCGAAATTGAAATTGGTAACAATCGGATTAAATGTTCCAAAGATATTGCCCTTGACTTAGTAAAAACATGTCAAATTTGGCTTGTAGGCACAATAGAGGCTATACAGTTTTTATCCAGTCTCGATGAAACTTAGTAAGCATGTATTTATTGAGGAGATTTCAGTTCAAATTGGTAACAATCGGTTGAATGGTTTCGGAGTTATTGCCCTTGACTTAATAAAAAGCGTCAAATTTTGCTTGTAGGCATGATAAGGGTTCAGTTTTTATCCGATCTACACGAATCTTGGTTTGCATGTATATATTGATAAGATCTTAGTCAAGTTTGGATTTGGTAACAAACGAATGAAGTGTTTTCCTTGAAATTGCCCATGACTTAGTAAAAATACATCAAATTTGCTTCTACAGTTTTTACAGGTAATAATTGGATGAACAGCTTCAGACTTATTGCCTTTATTGCCTATACATTGATGAGACCTTGTTCATGTTTGATTTTGCTGATAATTTGATGAACTGTTTTTGAGGTTTTGCCTTGACTTAAAAATATTTTAAAAATATGTTAAAAAATATTTTAAAAATATGTTAAAAAATATTTTAAAAATATTTTGAAAATATTTTAAAAATGTGTTAAAAAATATTTTAAAAATATGTTACCTGGCCTTGCAAGCTGTCTTTAAGAATTAGTTTTACAACATAAATAAGAACTTAGGCTGACTTATCCTGTGTTTTATTGGTATTTCATGCTCAGTTTATGTCAAGAATTTAAGGTTCAATAATGAAGATGTTAATTTTATCTAGCTCCAGATAGCTAACGAAACAAAAGCATACTCTCTTTAAACAAATGAAAAATGATATTACG
Source organism: Lottia gigantea (assembly GCF_000327385.1). Taxonomy (NCBI): domain Eukaryota; kingdom Metazoa; phylum Mollusca; class Gastropoda; family Lottiidae; genus Lottia; species Lottia gigantea. The sequence goes on along the minus strand of NW_008709715.1, from coordinate 1,264,571 downwards.
CTCTATTATTGCAAAATATGATATAAATTATAAAAATTATCTATTATTTATAATGTCGGTTTGCCATGGGTTACACTTAATCACCCCTTTATATTTATAGCCAGTTCTGAGTCAAATGGTCTTCAATAAGATGCTATTAACACTAGATTACTTTATCATGTTTCCATTATAGAGAGACTGCTACACTTCATTTCAATTAAATTAGTGTCATGAAAAATAGTTTATTGAAAATTGCTTTGACAGATTGATTTTATTTCAATTTTCAGATGGGAACAGGATTGCTAAATCTACTACTGTTGATATTCTTATGAAGAATAATTTTACTTTATCCATCAATGATCAAAAATATCAAGTTAACCCTCCTGAGCTTAGTAAGTTTATATTTACATATATTTATATACTTAGAAATATTAAAACAGAAAAAATATACTTACCTATATAATTCAGCCTGAGTCCCTACTGAAGTTGGACAAGTAAAACTTATTCTCATGTCTTCACTTGACGAATTCTGCTTTAGCACTGCTATCAATGGACCAGGATATTTTGTAAAATACCACTTATTTTTGTTTGACCTATATACCAAATTTCTTAGCTATTAAATCTTTCTGCATTGGACATGCACATTTTCACAATCACCATTAATTTGCTGTTTCATATCCAGAGACACATCAGTAGAAGCAGGCTTCACAGGACGCTCAGACATTGTAGCCAAACTAAAATGACAGCTTGATAATTGTGGTAAAACAAGAGACAAAGATTGGTTAAGTTGCATATTTCCATTATATGCAATGTAATCAATGACAAGTACCTCAAATAATGACCCAAACCATTTGATCTAAAAGAATTGGTCTTGAGAGGAGGTCATTGGCGGTGATCAATCATACAGAATTGAAATCTTTTGTTTTTATATGATATTATGTTTTATGATTGTCGATAATACTCCGAAGCGATTATCATACACATTTTTATCATGCACCTTTCACATACGTGTTCAAGTACACAGTACAATACAGGCCCTAATACATACACTAAAACTGAATATCATATAAAACATACGAAATAAGATAATGAAGAACATGAGAATGAAATAATAACAACAAAAAATACAAATAAACAGGACTTAAATAAACAACTCAATATATTAATAATTATAGAAAAGGAAGATTATCTTATTGGTGATCTACGGAGCCCCTAAGGCGCAATTGTAAACATATTTATTTATTATTTCGTTTAAACGAAATTAATCATTTCGTTAAAACCCTATGTTTATTTCGTTTAAACGAAATAATTAATTCGTTTAAACGAAATAACTAATTCGTTTAAACGAAATAATTATTTCGTTTAAACGAAATAAAAAGATGGGTTAATTATTTCGTTTAAACGAAATAAACGAAAAAATTAATTCGTTTAAACGAAATAAACATAGTGTATTTCGTTAAAACGAAATAATTATTTCGTTTAAACGAATTAATTATTTCGTTTAAATGAAATAATTATTTCGTTTTAACGAAATAATCATTTATTTCGTTTAAACGAAATAACATTTCGTTTTAACGAAATAATTAATTCTTTTAAACGAAATAAATGATGTTATTTCGTTTAAACGAATTAATTATTTCGTTTAAACGAAATAATAAATAAATATGTTTACAATTGCGCCTTAGGGGCTCCGTAGTGATCAGTGATGTAGGATTGTACAGATTTTTCTGAATGTCAGAACCACTGATTAGTGTCATAATACACAGAATGTTGGAGTTTTTTTAAATAGTCATAAGAAGGAAATCAATTGGGACCAAAAATAAATATGTGGGATAACTGCAGTTTTAGTTCAACTGTCATACCGCTACAAATGAAGTCTTCGATCTTGTTTTTATCTTGAGTAATTAGCCGGGACTACAGGGAAACAAAAGGTTATTGCCAAAAATTAACCAATTGGTAAAAATTACTAATCGTTTCATTATAATTTACTAATTAGTACATTGTAAAATTTAGCTACTGATGCAAGGTAGGACTGTAATGAGCAATTATACTTGCAGCTGATTGTCTCTTAATCTCATATTAAATTACACATCAATCAAATATTTCTGTACTATTTGAACATTCCATCAGATCAATTATTTTTGATATCATTACATAATATGTACTTAAAGATGTACTGTCTGAGTAAAATGTTTTTCAAAACATATGAAATGTTATTTGTTTTTGCTTTCCTACATAGGAATAAGCTGTTAAAATGAAGCCCATAAGACCACCAAATAATTAATTTGAGTATTTTCTTTGACTTTGAAATAGGACAAGCAATTTTTTTGCAAATGTAAAGCCCTTTAAGTTGTAGACAGAAAAACGGAATCAATCAATGAAAAGTAAATAAAAAATTGTCCTTAAAATGCATTCATCTAATTCTTGACATTCGTAATGACTAAGCTTATATCAGCTATATAAATATCAATACTTCAATTTTATATCATGTGGATTCACTTGTATCGAAAAATTCTATGTTGTAAACTTTGATGAAATAAGAAGATGAAACCTGAAGACATGATTTTAATCAATTTTAAAACAGTGTTGGTATAAAATGGGATGGCTACAACATAAAAGGGTCATAGAGAGCTTACATAGTGGAATTAATTTGTGTTGATAAAACTAGCTGAGCTGAGGAGGATTTTGTATCTTGTACACTGGCTGGCAGCAGGAGATGAGCTCTGGTCAATTTGAATACTGCACTGTCCTCATGATGGTCAAAATTGCATTCCTAAATAACATAAACAGTAATCCTTATTCTCAAGTGTTCCATGTTTGGCGCCAGCAGGGTTCTACCAATCACTTTTTAGGGGCGCTGCAAAATTCTCAAGGGTCCAGAAAATATTGATATATTCTCGTATAGTACCAGTATAGATTGTATCAAAATTACGTATGGGAGTTTCTGGTTTCTGGAACCATGGCATGTGTATTCCTAATCTTAATATGTAGGGGTAGGTGATATTGGTTAAGTGGATATCACGATATCAAGCATTAATATTTTGCAATATTTATTAAGTATGGTTTTTGAAACATATTTGTGGGACTTTGCTTTCAGCAAAGTCCCAGTTTGTTATCGAAATGTCAATTCTTTTTTTTTTTTTTTTTTTTTTTTTTTTCATTTTTTACACACCTTCCTGAGCTTAGACTACAATAGTTGCAGCAACCATTCAACATTCACGAACCTTAGATATAGGCGACGATGTGCATAAATATATTTTGGATCTTTTTTGCAAAACCGGAAGTGCCACAGTTCAATATATGGAAG